>NW_026923240.1:0-21157 GCF_032062105.1 Saccostrea cuccullata | reverse complement strand
ATAAAGCCATGCCCTCCAACGTAGCAACAGTCAACATTGCTTGACGACGGGTGATATCCAAAAAGTAGCGACTGCGCAGAATTTTTGCGCACACGGTTCACTGTTATATGTATTTGTATAAAACATTCAGTATAATATAATAAATATTGCATGTAGTTGAGTGTAACGTTGAAAATTTTAACTCCTCGAAAACCAAAGTTGAATCTACACTATCTGAGGATAATTTCACATGATTTTCATCTTTCCTGTCTCAATGGTTCTATGAGAAGAAGATTTTTTTAAAGATTTTTTCTTATTTATTCCTATGTAAACTTTGATAAACCATATTAACCCCACCCTACCCCCGGGTCCTGATTTGAACAAACTTGAATCTAAATTACCTGAGGGTGATTCCACCTGAGTTTCATTTCTCCTGGCCCTGTGGTTCTCGAGAAACAGATTTTCAAAGATTTTTCCTACATATTCCTATGTAAAATTTTAATCGGCCATTTTGGCCCCACCCTACCCCTGGGGGTCATGATTTGAACAAACTTGAATCTACACTACCTGAGAATGATTCCACATGAGTTTCACCTCTCCTGGCCCTGTGGTTCTCGAGAAACAGATTTTCAAAGATTTTACCTACATATTCCCATGTAAAACTTTGATCGGCTATTTTGGCCGCACCCTACCCCCGGGGGTCATGATTTGAACAAACCTGAAGCTACACTACCTGAGGATTATTCCACATAAGTTTCATTTCTCCTGGTTCAGTGGTTCTCGAGAAAAAGATTTTTAAAGATTTTTTCCTATATATTCCTATGCAAAACGTTGATCGGCCATTTTGGCCCCACCCTACATCCAGGGGTCATGATTTGAACAAACTTGAAACTACACTACCTGAGGATTATTCCACATGAGTTTCATTTCTCCTGGCCCAGTGGTTCTCGAGAAAAAGATTTTTAAAGATTTCTTCCTATATATTCCTATGTTAAACTTTGATCGGCCATTTTGGCCCCACCCTACATCCAGGGTTATGATTTGAACAAACTTGAAGCTACACTACCTGAGAAAGATTCCACATGAGTTTCATCTTTCCTGACCCTGTGGTTCTTGAGAAGAAGATTTTTTAAAGATGTTTCCTATATACATCTCTGTAAAACTTTGATCGGCCATTTTGGCCCCACCCTACATCCAGGGGTCATGATTTGAATGAATTTGAATCTACACTACCTGAGAATGATTCCACATGAGTTTCATTTCTCCCGGTCCTGTCGTTCTCGGAAGAAGATTTTTAAAGATGTTTCCTATACATTCCTATGTAAAACTTTGATCGGCCATTTTGGCCCCACCCTACATCCAGGGGTTATGATTTGATCAAACTTGAAGGTACACTACCTGAGAATGATTCAACATGAGTTTCATCTTTCCTGGCCCAGTGGTTCTTGAGAAAGAGAATTTTAAAGATTTTTTCCTATATATTCCTATGTAAAAATTTGATCGGCCATTTTGGCCCCACCCTACCCCCGGGGGTCATGATTGGAACAAATTTGAATTTACACTACCTCAGGATGATTCCACATGAGTTTCATCTTTCTTGGCCCAGTGGATTTTGAGAAGAAATTTTTTTAAAAGATACCATTGATTTATCTCTAATTCATAATTATCTCCCATTGGAAAAGGGCGTGGCCCTTCATTTGAACAAATTGAATCTCCTTTGCCTAAGGATACTTTGTTTGGTTGAAATTGACCCAGTGGTTCTTTAGAAGAAGATGAAAATGTGAAAAGTTTACGACGACAACAGTTAACTACTACAACGATGACGACAGACAACGGACAAATTTTGATCAGAAAAGCTCACTTGAGCCTTTGGCTGAAAGCCTCAAAGAAAAATAGATTTAAAACTTCGTAATTGGAATTAGATAAAATAATTAAATGTTCTTTTCTTTTAATTTTTCGATCTGTAAACTCATGACTTTGTATTAAGAAACCCATTTAAGGAGAGATACAAACAATTTTTTTTCTCTGAAAAAGATTTAATATCATGTCAAAAGTTTAAAAAAACGGATGGTTCTTAGAATTTTTTTCTCCTAAGAACTGGAAAATGAAATAGACTTGGAAAATATTAGTAATATTTCAATAAAACAACAAAAATAGACAAATCACATTCAGTAAAGGTTTACGGGTGAAAACAAATTTAAGAACATGTTACCTTGATGCTAAAGGTGTAACATAAACCTTAGAAAAATATACCAAGCCAGGTGAATTTATTGAGTGAATTTTTTTCATAAGTGAAAAAACCTATGTATAAACCTTTTTCTCCGGAAACCCTTCGATGCCAATGACCTTAAACGTACATTTTGACCATATAAAATTCATCGCTATTGCGTGTCTTATAAATTAGTGTGATATTTAACGCAAAAAGTAGTTTTTAAGACAATTAATCGGTAATAAAGGATTAAAAGATGTATAAAAAGTATTTTTTAAACATATAATAATATATCTGTGTATTGAAAATTAATGTAACTAGAAGTCATCAAATATATTCATTTCTTTTTAAATATACCGTGGACCTTCAGATATCCGGACGCCAGATATCCGGATGATTCAGTATCCGGACGACTTTTCAGGGGAACAGAAATTTTTTAATGTTACATTGTCTTGTTTAATTGGTAATTCAGATATCCCGACACTTCACATATGATCTGGACAAATTGACAAGGAACCAAAACGTCCGGATAAATGAGGCTCCACTGTATTAGATGTTATTTTTTATCTTCAGAGTTACCTTGTTTTGGTTTAAATCCAATCGTGAGCAAATTTTCAGCGAACACATTCCATTTGAAATTTTACCAAATGATTTCCGAATTTTTCTTCCAACAATTTATCGGAATACCCATGGATACCAATTAGGCCTTGTTACAAGCAGACCTAATTTTGTATTCACATGAAGAAGAATTTGTTCAAAATTATTTACGTGAAAAGAAGAAAACACTTGTTGTGGTATTCAACTCCACATTAAATTATATCGACGACGTATTGCCAAACAACAATAGTTATTTCCATTCTTATATCTAAACGATAGATCTTGGTGAGCTTGAGATAAAAGATACATCTGACACATCTGTTTCATATTTGTATATTTTACTTGAAAAAAGACGTAATTGGCAATCTAACAACCAAGCTTTCTGATAAACGTGATAAATTTAACTTTTCAATTGTCAACTTCCCTTACATATGCAGGGAAATACCTTTGTCGACTGCATAGAGAGTAAATATCTCTCAGTTGAATAGATACGGATGAGTATGTTCTATGAGAAATCTCTAAACCGAGGCATTTAAGTTTTGACAAAAAAGTTTAAAAAGCAAGGATATCAACCGTGTCGTTTAAAGTTACCATTCTCTAAATTCTATGGTCGATACAATGATCTCGTCAGCAAATACAATTAATAATTATGTTTTCATACTGACTGTTTGGTCATTATTTGAACACTGGGTTGCACATGGATTTTTCTGTTATTTCCCGATTATGACAAGAAGCACACGGCATGTACGACCAATCGGCAGGAAATGCTCACACCTCCATGAAACCTGATTTAACCTCTGATGTTTGGGAAGCCCGTACTTCCTCCTCTCCTATTCTGTAATGTCTTATGGACTTTTTAGCTCGAAAACTGAGCTCGTTATCTGCACATACCGGTATTTTATTAGACATGTTTTGATAGTCAAGATACCATTTGAGTTATATTACTTATTTCTCTATAAGGTAATAAAACAATTTAACAATTAAAACATGCATCTATGAGGGGTATGTTAAGAAAGCGAAATAAAGTTTATACATAACTGATATTATTTTAATTATATACTAGTAGTACATGTACATGTATGTTTTCTAATACGCTGTTGACTGTTTTAATGAGACTCATTTTCATAGGTTTGATAGAATAATATTTTTTGGGTTTTTTTGTTGCTTTTCAGTCATGGGAACAATAAAAGGCATGCTTCTGATTTTGATTCAGATCTTTTTCCAAATGGAGACCGGAACCGGATGTGGTTTTCTTTCCAGTAATCCCTACACATGCGTAACTCACAGGGGACATGTTTTTGCTGATTGTTCGGGTCGTGGTCTGCAAACAGCACCAGATTTTAAACTAAATGTTGTTGGCATCAATTTTGCAAATAATTCATTTAGAAAAATACCACAAACCCTTCCGAAGAGCTTCATGTACCTAGACATGTCTCATAACCATATACAGTCATTAAATGAATCTTCTTTATTAAGATATAGAAAACTTCGGAACATAAGTGTCTCTTGGAACAAACTTTTAAATACCTGGAATGGTACTTTTCACAAACACTCAAATCTTGAACATCTTGACATTTCGAACAATAATATAATTACCATTGAAGCCATTACTAATATATCATATGATTTGAAAGATTCACAAATAAAAACGATGAACTTTGAAAAACTACAGTGCATTTATGGGGTCAGTCAAGATCTTAAAATATATCATAATGCATATTCAAAAAAAATACAAATCTACTGGAATTGAACTTAGCATCAAACAGGATTAATAGTTATCAAAGTGGTGTTTTAACTACACTTCCAAAATCACTTCGAGTCCTGAATTTGGGAGATAACGTGTTGGGATTTGGCCTTTACATAATGGAATTTGCTGTTCTGCATAGCTTGGATATACTGAACCTGAGTTATCAGTCCTTTTTTCATCAGGTGATAATGGTAGGCGACTTTTTCGAAAACTGCAGTGACACCAGAAAATCTCAAAGGGTTCAATTGGGATCTTCTGCATTAAGCAAGAACAAGGACAGTGATACCAAAAATGAGAATTCTTTTGCTGAATACATATTTGAGTTTCTTGATAGTTCTACTAACTTAACCATATACTTTCCTCCTAACTTACGGACCATTTATTATCATGACAATTTGTATAAAATGTCCATCCCTAAAGTTCCGATTGGACCGAGAAATAAATTAACACATTTATATGCGCAGAGAAATATTATCTATGAACTAATTGGTCCACTTATTGAGATTCAAAATGTTCGTTTTGTTGACTTTTCCAGTATATTTTGTGGTAATATTTCAAAAGATTTTTTGAAACCCTTTACCGGTATCGAGTGGTTGAATCTTTCCAATAATGTACTAGGAAAAGTTTTTGATCAAGATAAGAATGGAGAAATATTTTTATATCAAACCCAATTGAAGTCTCTAGACTTATCTTTCAACAGAATATATAGACTTTCTGATCATGCTTTCCAACGAATGGATATGATGGAAAATATAAATGTAAGTTTTAATTCTTTTAATGAATTTACAGTTCAAATTAATTATATGAAAAATCTTGCAGTACTAGATCTATCTTTCAATCAATTGTCCTTCATGAGACCATCTATCATATAAGCCTTAAATACAATTTCAAAGGACAAAGAAGTTCATGTCAATTTGTTGGGAAACCCACTAAAACTCTTGCGATAATCTGGATTTTGTAAAGTGGCTTCATTATTCAAAGACAAAGTTTTTGATGTTAGAAAATTACACGTGTGAATTTGAACAACTTTGAGACTATCCGTTGACTGACATCGAAAATTTACTTCAGAAAATGGAGAAAAAATGTTCTTCGTTTACACTCATAATTGTAAAGATGACGTCAATGATACTTGTTTCTTTAACAACGACAGTGAGTCGAATCGTATTTAGATATAGATGGAAACTCAGATATATGTATTATGTCGCTAAGGAAAAATATCAGGGTCACAATGCTGAAGATGATGACATCAATCAAGGTTCTTACCGCTTTGATGGCTTCATTTCATACGCTGATCAAAACAGGGACTTTGTCGTTAAACTTGTAAAAAAGATTGAAAAGGAATATGACTTGCGACTTTGTTTGCATCATAGAGATTTTATTCCAGGTACAAGTATAATGGATAATATCGCGAACGCCATTTACTGTAGCAGACGAACTGTCTGCATTATGACATCACTATTTTTAGACTCATATTGGCGCATGTTTGAATTAAACATGGCAAGAATGGACACCATTTATTCTCGTAACGGCAGAAACGTTTTGTTTCTAACAATCTTAGGGAAAAAAGCCATGAAAAATATGCCTTTCTATCTGATGGACCTAGTTAAGAGTGAGTCATATCTGGAATACCCGGATGGAGAGAAATCGGGCGATTGTACAGTCTTTGTATCTAGACTTGGGGAAATACTAAAATCAAACAGTTAAAACTTTTAGTAAAGGAACAATACTCGTCAGTTCCACCTTTATTTGATATAAGATTTGCTAAAAAGTTACGAGTGTTAACCAAGATTTTTTCTATAACTTTCTATAACTTTAATTTTTTTTGTATTAACAAAACATTGAGAATGTATACCGTTTATTTCTTTCAGCACTTGTAAATACTGAAAAGTTTGTTAATTATTTTTTTATGAAATAAACATAAAGTATCAAGAGATGTTGAATATTATTGATCGTAGTTAGTGTTTTTAACTCGCCTCAACGAAGTTGGGGGGGGGGAGGTAGCTTATGCAATACCCTCGACGTCGATTTTGGGGGTTTTTGTCTTTGTAATTAGTTCTATGCCCTATATTGATCATACATGCATTGAACATGCTTCTAGTGTGTTTCATTGTACAAGATGAGGTTTCAAATGCTGCAATTTCAGCAAAGGAATGACCATGTTAATATTTTTGGAGCAGATTAACATTTTTGGTGCAGTTTTTGGTGAGGGTCTTATTTCCAAGTAAATATACACCCTATGATGCCAAAAATTGCATGGATGTAAAATCTAATGATGAATACAACCAGACTTGGTTCGGATGAGTGAACAGGTTAACATTTTTGTGCAGTTCTCATATCCAAGTAAGTATGAGCCCTGTGATGACCAGACTTGCATGGATAATACATTTAATGATGCACACTGAAAGAATTGCTTTAGATGCTGAATCTGACCTACATTACAGCTTAATGTTTTGGTTCAGGTACCATTTCCAAGTAACTATGGGCCATATGATGACCAATTTACATGGATAAAACATCGAAGGATGCACACTGACAGACTTGCTTCGGATGCTCGATCCCACATGCATTTTCCAAAAACAGGACCAGATAAAAAATATAATTTTACACCAAGAATCTTTAAGGCTTATATCAACCAAATTTGCATAAATGATGCATCAAGGGATGAACTCTCTCAAACATATTCTTCAGATGCTGGATTTGAATTACATGTTCTTGATGGGCGACTTGTTTAAAGTTTTTGGATAGTTTTATTTCCAAGTAACTGCAAGCCCTATCAGATCAAATTTGGGTTGTAAACTTCTAAAATGTTAGTTTATTGTCGGACTTCGCCTGACGTTAAGAAAACATTCGTTAAGGTGAGCTCTGTAATCTTAAATAACCTATTTTTTTTTAATTCTAATAACACAAAAAGAAAGCAGCAAGCAATCCTTATAACACTTATCTTTCAACACGGCGTAATGTCTTTTAACACATATTTTAGACGGTAACTTTGTTATAGCTTTCTATTGAGCTCTGCTCAAAGAACTTTCTCGACATCTCGCAAGCAGACTAAAATGAATAATTGACCTTTTATCAAAACTGTGAAATTGGCCCGGCCAAAGGACAGGGCCCCGGTTTTATCTGGTTAAAGTTAAGCATTTTTTGCAAAAGTGAGTCAAACTTTATGGTAATGGTAACGAGGTCAAATTTGGTTGTAACAAAAGAAAGGTATTGCCACAAGAAATACACCTGTGAAGTACGAAAACCACAGCCCCACCCAACTTTAAGTTATGGACAAGGTTAAAGATTGTTTTTGCTTTTTTGACAAGCAACAAAACAGACAAGCAGACAGACAGACGGACAGGACAAAAATTATATCCCCTTATCTTCAATTACGATAGCAGGGATATATTTCATCTATGTCCCAACCACATTTGGCTAACAGAATAATAAACCAAGTATGCAGTCTGTACACAAATTTATTACGTGTAATTTTTCTACAATTGACAAATATTGTATGATTTTTTTTTCTAGAGAACGTTGTTATTTGCTCATAAAAATATATTTATGAACAAACAATGATGGATTTCCCTTAAAGATGTACACAAGGTAAAAGAGTGGCATTTAACATGCTTACATAAGTATGTCGAAGAAACTCGTTTCCACTTATATATTTTTAGATGTAAGACCTCAACTGTAATATTCAGTGTTTTTCTGAGGTTTAAAAACAAGAAGGACTTGAAATAGTGCTGTTGCCAGTTAAGGACAGATGAATTAAGTCCTAATATTTATTTATTTATTGTGTAAAAGTTATTTACACAAACTTTCCTTTGCAACATTAAAGAAGAAAGCTTTATATTTAGTTTTTGATTCAGTAAATAAAAATCCATGGATTAATTAAAATAAAATAAAATAGAAAATTAGTAGATATATTAAATGAAACTAGAGAATAACACAATTGCAGCAATTTTATATTTTTGAGCGTGCTCGCAGCTCATTTTAGCTTCCAAACTTAGCCTTATGGGGAGCATGCGCTCTGATGATTATAGACAAAGTAAAGTCGTTCGATACTCAGGGACCAAAGAGATTCAGAAGATACAGTATGACAGTCAGGGACAATCTTTGCGTTTTCTGGTGCTGAAACGATGCTTCCATTGACTGAGAATGGTAGTGATAATATCTGTTTTGCTGATATTTTCGGACGGGTTATTGTCGTGGTAGATTTGTCTAGGGGATTAAGATTTAAGTATCAGGGCAACCTCAACAATCAATCAACCTACAAAGAATTTAAACCATTACACACTGCTACCGATGTAAATACTCAAATACTGATATGCGACAGCTCAAACAATGTAGTCCACATCACGGACAGTGATGGTAATTTATTTGTTATATAAATTACCCTTGCGCTGGAGGATTGAGTATACATGTAGATACTGACCATCATCTTGTTACTGGAGACAAAAGGACTGGAAATATTCTAATAATAAATTATCTCGACAAATAGACTACCTGATTGTTTGTGAAATGACATGAAATTTGATACTCTTAACTGTCATATATACATTTTCTGAGTACAAGTAACTTTACTTGTCATGATAAATATTCCTTTTTTTTACTGTAACATCTGGTGCATATATTATTAACAAAATTTAATAAGAACATGTTACTAACTAATAATTATGCAACCTTTTCTGATTTAAATCATTGAAAAATGGACCTAGTGCATGAAGAGTATTTTAAAAGATATATAGTAAAAGGTAATTAGACTGAAATAATTCTGAATCATGTAATGAAGATGTGAATATTCCAAAGAACGAACGTTTTTATAGATAAATGTATCAAGAAAAAAAAATCCATGTAATGGTGTATATAAATGGACGAACTCAAAAGAACTCAGACCAGTGTCTGTAAATATAAGAATGATTCTTCACAATGGAATTGTTTCGGGTTTTTTTATGTTGAAGACAATTTCCTTTACCTGAAAAGTGCTGATAAGAATTTCCCGATGCCTGATTTAAAATTTACTCGTCCCGTGAAACACTTTGTACGTTGACATAAAAGGCGTTAAAATAGTATTAAAATGCAAAAAAAAAAAAAAAAAAAAAAGAAAAGAAAAACAAAAAAACAAAAGCAGCCAAAATTTCCGAGCACTTTTCCGGTAGCTGGGAGAAAAGCCATGTGTCTTAAGATTATCATTTATAGATAAGCGGATAACTTTATGTTTCCAATATTTATGAAAAAATAACTGTATAGGTTTATGAAAAAGAGCGTTAGTATTGTTTTAAATCGAGGAAATAGGATCAAAAAGTCTCTTTCATGCTATATACACGTATACCCTTGTGTACACAAATATTAACTTGAATGGAATTAATATGGATGTGGTCAACATGAATTTTTTTTTCATGTTCTTTTTTTTTTAAGTATAACTTAGATGCTAGCTAGGTTTCTTTGAAATCCATAATTGTATAATGTACGAAAGCACTGTTAAAAAGTCAAATGACAAGCCAAGGAGGGGGGTCCATCTTTACATTAGCCAGAACAACTATTTTTTAAAAAAATTGACACTTAAATTTGGGAATACGAGTATTTCAATAGGACCTTCTAGCTCAAATCAATCATTCATTTCATGTGGCAAGAATTCTCACAAACAAACATTCTATCAATTTGAACTTGAAGCGAGGAATTGTGCGAATGATAAAGTTCTCAACACATGATATTAAAGAAAATAGAAATACAACATGTGTTTACAGAACAATGATGAAGTAATAAGTCCTAAAATATATATTGTAAATTTTCTGTAATGACGTCCAATATCTAGCATCGGATTACTGATCACTATTTCAGTAACATTCTGATTCTGAAAATACTGTCGATTATGTACAAGCCCGAAATCATGATTTTTTTTTTATAAACTAAAGCCTTTAAAAGAACTAAACCGAATGTCTGAGTGTATCTGCCAGTTTGGATCTAAAAGCTGTTACTTCCTCATCGTCCCCATCCTCCGGGAATTCTATGTACGATTTTGATTCGATCAAATCCATGAATGAAAATGGTAATTTTTTCATTACGTCTTTCTCTAGCGCAACCAAAAACAAAATATTTTCACCGTTTCGGGAATAGATTGCCTCCATGCGTGCCATGTTTAGTTCAAACATGCACCAGTATGAATCTAGAAAATGTGACGTAATAATACAGAAGGTTTTCCTGCTATTATGAATGGCATTGGTGATATTGTCTGCTATCCCTGTTCCCGGGATGAAATCACGTTGATGTATACACAACCTTAAATTGAATTCCCTTTCCAAGTGCTTCACGAGGTTGATGACAAATATTCTGTCGTCATCAGCATAAGAAACGAATGCATCAAAGTGATACGAAGCGTTTGGTAGGGCATCTGGTCTGTGAACATTAATTTTATAATTTTCTCTCGCCACATAATACATATACCTCAGTTTCCATCTATATCTGTAAAGAATACGGCTAATGGTGGTTGTCAAGACAACGATTGTTAATGACGTCATGATGACGATAATAAGAGTGTACGAGGAACACTGTTTTTCCAACATCTGAAGACGGTTTTCGATCTCTGAGAATGGAATTCCTGAGGAATTTGAAGAAGAGCACACATATTCATCCAAATGAAGAAAATTAATATTCTTTGAACTTATAATCCATTTCACAAAATCCAAGTTCTCACAGTTGCATCTCAGTTCGTTGCCCTTCAAGTTCAATGACAGAATGTTCTTTTGGGAAATTGCATCTAACATGTCTCTGATTTCTCTACTCAAGGATGATATCTGGTTATTGGAGAGGTCAAGATGAGATAAATGATTCATGTGACTGACTGGCACTGTAAACTTACTCAATGAATTAAAACTGAGGTTAAGATTTTCCAGTTGTTTGAGGTTCCAAAATACTTTACTAGGAAGTCGTACAATTCTGTTTCGTGTTAGGTTTAAAGTTTTCAACATAAACAGATTCTGAAAAATTTCTCCCTCAACATCGTTTTCCAGATTCTCACCTAGAGCATTATTTGAAAGATCGATATAAGATAAATTTTTCAAATCTTTGAAAAACCCTGGCGAAATATAGCTACAAAAATTATTAGAGAAATCTGCATGAATGACACTTTCTATGCCGGTAATGGGACCATTTAGTTCATATATTATGTTGTTTTGAAAATAAACTCTTGACAGTTCAGGTGTTTTAATAGTTTTGAAAACGAAATTTTGGAGAGTCATTTTGTACAGATTATCGTGAAAATATAACGTTTTTAAGTTAGGTGGAAGAAAGACTGTTACATTTACTTGTGTAAGTAAAGGTAACTTTAATCGCTTTTTGACTGTCGTTTCCCCATGTTGGTTTTCTATTAAATTTGCACATTCCTGCTTTGTATCTTTGCAGCTTGTGGAAAAATCTTTAAGTCTTATTTGATGAAAGGAGGACTGAAAACTCGCATTGATGGTAATAATATTAGATAAGTCGCCGAATTCTAGCAGATAAAATCCAAAACTAAGTACGTTATTGGCTAGATTAAGATATTTTAGTGACTTTGGTAACTCGGTTAGAACACCCAATTCTAGGCTGTTGATTCGATTGGAAGCAAGGTTCAGTTCCTCTAAATGGGTATACTTCAGGAAAGTAATGTGACGTCTTTTAATAATGAAACTCACTCCATATGTACATTGTAGTTTCTCAAAATTTAAAACTCGAATAGAAGTAGAATTTCTTAAATCACTCGATATGTTGGCTATCACCTCCAAAGTCAGTTCCTGATTACCGGAAATGTCAAGATGAACTAAATTTGAAGAATTTGCAAAGGAACCCACTTCGATCACATGAAGCAAATTTTCCGAAATACTTAAATTTCTCAGACTACCATATCGGTTCAGTGTGTCTTCTGTTACGTTAACAATAAAATTTTTCGATACATCGAGATATAAAATGTTTACAGGAAGACTGATCGGAAAACTTGGGAGTCTGTTGTCAGCCAGATTGATTCCTATGACGTCACTGCTAAATGACGGTGCTGTCACCAGCTGGAGGCGTTTACAATTTGCCCATATTTGTCCCTTAATGTTATGACACACACAGAGTTGTTCTGACGAACAATCAAATGCATGCACTTGTAACAATGTGGTAATTGCAAAAAATCCCAGTCCGTTTAGTACAAATTTCACCATTCTACAATTATAAAATAAACAGACATATTGAATTGGGGTTTCATATATCATCTGAAGTGTGCTTAGAGCTCTAAGTTTAGAAAGGTAGTTTAGTTTTTTTTTTCTCTGCTTATCATTCACCCATCTAAAAATCATCTTGTAAATGTATTAGATCTAGCGCGTTAAATATTCGGCGGAAAGAACAAAGTACGGTATTGGCCAAAAAATGCTGGATGTCAGACCTGCTCCGTTCAAAACATTTTAAAGAGCTTAGAATTTTTAGAATTAAATGATATTTAATTTATATACCTCACTCAAAAGTATGTATTGGAAAAATAACGCTCAATGCTGTACCTTTAAAAACAGAACGTGGAGATTTTACGAAGAATTTTGACGCGACGTCATACGCCTAACGTGTAGTAAGCGTAATCTGAAAATCTTAACTTACTGTAAAAAAAAATGTAGATTAAAAATGTACACAAGAATGTTATGACAAGGTTAATCTCATTATACTTTATGAAGACAATATTGATGATTTCCAATAAAATATCTCTGAATTATGTACTGAAAAGGATTTAATTAAAGTAAATTAGCAGAAAATGAATGTAAATACATTATACAAAATTATGAATTAACAAGACCATTATTTATAAAGTTAGTCTTTGATAATTACGACTTGAATGTTGCAACAAATCAAGTGAAAATATACATGAAACAGAATAAAAAGTCAGAAAAATCTCCAGAGAAAAAAACCCCTCTGTTTACTTAAATAGAATTTTTTCGATTACAATTTCCAAAAAAAAAAAATAATAAAGGAGATAAAGAATTTTCAATCAAATTTTGTATATATATCATGTATTTATTACAATTTTTGAAATATCAAAATTGCATCTCCGAGGATGCTAAAGGAATAATTTTCGAGTTAACTCCCTTTGCAGCGGGTCATAGGTTCTTAAGCATAGAAATTACTTCAACATAAGCACACTGCAATTTCTGGGTCAATGCTGGTCATATCCTGCGTTGTATGGCGACGGGGCGACAACAGGGTACGGGGAGGGTGCAGCCATCGGGTGCATCACCGTCTGCTGAGAAGAAACCACGGTCGTACCACCTGAAATGTTGAAGATTTTTTTTTACTATATAAAACCTATGAGACTTGAAAAACGCCCAGCTGACTTTAAATGATAAAATAACAATAAGGTGATATAAGAGGTAGAAATCTGTAGATAATAACTTAATCACTATAGTAAAAATCTACATTGAAGGTATCAGCATATTAGAATTATTGTTATACGTATATGTATGCAATTTTTTTCCCATAAAATTTTAGAAATTTAAGCTTTGTTTAAAAATAAATAAATCAATTAATGAATTTAAGTAGCGAATTAACAATTTTTCACGTAGAAGTTTGCATGACTCTTTAACGGGATTATACTAATTTTACCTGTTGGTTGCCCTTGGATTATGACGGTTCCTCGACCACCCCTGCTCCTGCAACAGCAGATACAGCAACCCACGCACAGCGCAACAATGCCGATTACCACTATGATGGGTACCCACCTATGGGACAAGAAAGTAATGAAATAGTCAACTGCAGTAGTAATGCTATCTATTGATAGAAAATGCATGTAAACTTCAGAATCCGCCACGATAAACCGTATCTGTAACTTACAGCTAAGACCTTTGGATTATGACTCAATATCTTATCGGTTAAACCAAAGTTTTAGTTTCCCTGTTAAATTCACGTTTTCAGAACAAAAGCTTACTTTTAAGGGCAAAACAAAGATATTAATTTTAAAAAACCTATATAATTTCCTCTTAAACAAATTTTGCGCTGGTTTCCATGTCACCTGCTTGTGTGTATGCAAGTTGGATATAAACCTGATTTAGTTGCAGTGCAGACTTGCATATGATACCCTGTCCGTGCAAATTAGATATAGCTTTAAAAAAAAAAAAAAAAAAATTGTTAATTGATCGCACCTTTTCCGTGAACAATTTATATTGCAAATTAAATATATTTTTTATGGACATCTCATTAAAATTGGGACACGCCAGACTTTGAAGCATTGATTTATGAAACGATTTTCAAAATATAAGAACAAAATATATTTTTATTAAAGCATATGCTTACACAAAATCGCTGAACCACGCAGCACAAAACGGAAGTCGGTCTTCTTCCGGTGCCTGTAAGTAGCTCTCACTGCAGCAGTAAGTGGTCCCTAATGCTTTACAGCAATAGTCACTGCACCAGGTTTCTTTGGTATTACTGTTCAGGATATTGTATATTTTGCAGCACTCACCACATTCAACTTGTCCTATAACAAATAAAAAATGACTGTTCGAACCCTCTTTAACAGAATATTATTGAAAAAGAATATATTCAGTCATCTGAACTAACACATTTAAAGAATGCAAATTAACTCTGTAAGCTAGTAATTAGGGTCTAAAAATTAATGTAAAGTATTTAAACTTAAAAAAAAAACCCCAATCATATACCTGCATCACGAGTGTTAAAAACATTTTGATTAAAACATATTCAATAGAATATAAAATTTATATGAGGCATATCTAAAATATATGTTTCTTCCTGCTTTTACTGTACATGCAAAATGATCACAAGGTTATGTTTTGCTTTTATAAAAGATCGTAGCACATTCCGTCCTCTCCCAAAGGTACATGATTTCTTACAAGATTAAATTATAGAAGGACACTGTCATGTTTATTTATTAAGCCTGACTGGAAAGGGAAGGACAAAGAGGAAAGGTTGCTGCTAACTATCCTTTGCATTTCTACATCCTAATTTTTGAAAATCCTTAAAGTATAGCCTAATCTTCAACATTCCTTTCTAGGAAAATGGATCATACTTTCAGTTTTATTTTATTTTCTTTCCTAAAGGTGAATAAAAATGTTAAAGATAACGGACAGATCGATCTAAAAGAAATCTACCGGATTTGTCCGTTTAACGAATCAATACCCAGGTCTTACACGCCATGATTTTACTACTAGTATTGGAACTTCTAGGGTCCGTGTTTTATTCCACGTTCACAGATTTCTAAAAAAAAAAAAAAAAAGTTCGTACTCTGTTCCCACAGGCACCTGCCACTACTTATTTTTCTTTAAATAAGAAAAAAATACCCAATAATAAATAGGTAGGGGAATATATTTTTTTATTAGGAGAAAAATAAGTAACCTCAGGTGCCTGTGTCTGTTCCACAACTTTGACCTTTTTTTCATTCTTATAAGATAACCATTAGTGTGACATTCAGAAGATAAAGTCACCTTAAAATACTATAAACAAAGAGTACAAAATGTGCTCAGGAATAGATTATAGACTGTTCGTCTTAATGTCTTATTTGTAAAACTAACTTTTTCAGCCCGACTATTCCGCAATCTGAGCATCATTGCATTAATACTAACAAGAAAAAAGGGAGGTGGAGGACAAACAGAGAAGTAAAAAAGGGTGCGTGATGAATAAGGATGCATAGGGAAAGGAAAATAGGAGATGTAAAGGAATGGAAAGCAGACACGAGAGAAGATGAATCCCCACCCCGCCTCCATTTTCACTATAATCCGAGGATAAGTACGAGCTTTACACTACTCATAGACCTGTGCATCTCTGTGGTTAAAATTGTGGTTTTATATGTAAAAACACAGGCACGTAGCATCGTTTTTGAAAGTGGGGGGGGGCAACCAGAGAAATTTTTTGTTTACTTACCTGAAAATGTTGACAAGCAAAAAAAAAAAAAAAAAAAAAAAAACGGAAAATTTTAAAAGTTGCCCAAACTCGAAAATCCTATTTCGTGGGGGGTGGGGGGGGTGGGGGGGGGGGGGGGGGGGGGGGGGGTAGTGGCCAACTTTTTCAGACCCAAGTTACTTTCACTTCCAATTTTTTCCCTACAATTCCTTCTTTTCACTATACTATGGTTAAAAGTGGGGGGGGGGGCAACCATCCTTTCAATGAACATTTACTATAGTAAAAGTAATGTTGGAGAAAAAAGTGGGGGGGCCAGGCCCCCCCTGGCCCCCCCCTGATACTACGTCCCTGAAACATGAAGATGTACGTAAATCAATTAAACTTCTGAACAAAAAAAGTTTGCAGTTATAATTGTACGTTAAGAATTTATAGTGTATTCAAGGGGATAATTTATAAATATGTACGTACGTGTACGAAGACTGTAGAACGTTATGGAAGGGAATTACCGCCAAAATTCTATGTATCTTGCTTTTATTCTTATTCTGCCTACTTCTTTATGCTTTGTTATTATTGTAATTATATGTCACTTTATTGTTTTCGTATTCGTCTTTATTACATTTCACTTTGACTTTTATCCTTCTTCATTTTGCCCTTACTTCTATGTTGCTTTATTCATTTTACTTCCTTTTAAATCGATACAGTTTCTTAAATGATTATCTCAATTACATACGTGAATTCAATCACACAAAGAATGAAGCATATTCAATGAAGACGAATACAAGTTGTCAAAATTTAGTGCCGCATTATAACGCTAGGTGGCAGGGGTGTTCGCTACGAGTGTTGGTAAAACTAGGTCAGCAAACCCGGGCCGGGGTTATTTAAGATTTTTCAATTTTCTGCCTTAATACTTATTCAATCGAATATCTGAAGGCCGAATCCGATCACCCGATACAATGATGGAAACTCCATATAATATTTATTTTCTCTGGGCACACAGGAATAGCGGCCTCTTTTTTTCAGACATAACTTTACATACCGGTAATGTTCATTAAAAGTCCGACCCACTTGGGTCAAATAAGGTTAATGTAGTATAGTACATTTAAATTTGATACTATATATGAATTTGAATTTAACCCAAAACTCACACCGCCCCCTTAATATGATTTCATTGGCGTCGGAAGCAAATTGAAAATTGGGGCCGGGGGGGGGGGCTAAGCGTAAGAAATATTTTTTAGACCTTCAAAAAAAAAAAAAACATGACAAGCAAAATAAAAAGAGAGAGAGAGAGAAATGTTCTTTGTCCAAACACAAAATCCTATTTCGTGTGTGTATGGTGGTGATGGGTGTCAAATTACAGTGCCAATTTTTTGTTCAAAACACCACCACTTTCCACATTTTAAACCTATAGGCCTACTGCATCGTGTCCATGGAAAGGGGGGGGGGGCTAAACCTACGCAGTAATGTTCAATGTCTATACTAAGTTTAACTTTTGAAAAAAGTGGGGGCTAAGCCCTCTCCCCGGTTCCGATCGACGCCTATGTATATTCAAGTTTAGAAATTTCCTGGGGTTTTTTTTTTGTTTTGTTTTTTTTTTTTTGTTTTTTTTTTGTTTTTTTTTTTGCTTGTCAAGTTGTTTTCAGCGGATAGCTTGAATTTTCAAAATCGATGCTACGTCACTGTTCTCTCGCCTGAAAAATATCACTCTACTAAAGTTATTTGTTGGATAATTGAATTCCAGTATAACAGTTTAATTGACATAATAATGTTAAATATTTTGATACTAGATACCCCTTTATGAATTTATAAATAGAGTTGTTTTTCACGGCGTTCCCAGGCGTGGATCTAGGAAATGAAGTTAGATGGGGCGCCAAAAGTAAGCAAGGTGTCTGGGGGCCGCCTTGAGGCCCCCAGTGGGCCAAGGGCAAAGCCCTGGTGGGGGCTCAGGAGGCAAGACCCCCGGAAGCCCCTGGGTTCTAGAGATTTTGTAGAGTAAAAATTAGATCTACCAAGTAGGCATATTTACATTTTCTAGACGAGATTGTGATTTATGTTTACTTTGACAATTTTAGGGGGGGGGGGCGGGTGCGCCACCTCCCTAAACTGAACTTTATTTCACGACAGATAGTAATTGCTCATGCGTGTGATTCTAGGGACGGGTCTTTGCAAAGGAGTGAGAAGTGTTATGGGTAGGCAAAGTCGGAACCAGGGAACACCTTAGGCATACTAGAAACTCCCCAGTCTTTTTTATGCATTAATATTTTACATTGAAATAGCACTTTTTAATAAAGAAAAAAATATCTTTAGAACGCAACGTATTTTACATCAGCCAGTAGAGTTTCAAAAAATCTTAAAACTTGAAAATTCTGTATTTGGTGGTGGTGAAGGGGGGTGGGGGGGGGGGGGTCGTCACCTTGTTTTCAGTACCAAATATTACTCATATGTACATATGCCACTAAGTACATGTTTATAAATATGTTAATTGACTACATTGCATAGGCGTCGGAACCGGGGGGCAGACGCTGTAACGACAGTGCTACGCGGGCGATTGCACCCGGGGGGAGGGGCATCCACGGGACCGGGGGGGGGGGTATTCATTACCCATTTGTACTCGTGAAGATTATCTATGTCAAAATAAATGGTTAAAATAATTTAATTATTAACCACTATTAAAATGGTTTCATTTAAACATTTATTCATATGAGACGGATAACTTTCCTTCAAAAACTGAAAACGTTAGCATATAAACATTGTTTTACGATTAAAAAAATATTCGGGGGAGGGGTTGCTATTGCTATATACAGCCAGATTTCCCCACGGAAGGCTAGCTACATATTGACACTTCCCGGGGGGAGTCTCACTGTATAGTCTTCCGAAGGAAGCATCATAATGTCGTCATCGTTCCGGGAAAAACCTACCGTCTTCCGAGGAAATGGCATTATCTGGTACATACCTGAATTTATAACAAACATAATTTGAAAATTTAAGTTCGATTGATAAAGTATTAAGGCAGAAAATTGAAAAATCTTTAATAACCCCGGCCCGGGTTTGCTCCTATTTTTACCAACACTCGTATAGCGAACACCCTGCACCTAGCGTTATAATGCGGCCCTCAATTTGGACAACTTGCATTCGTCCTCATTCGGTGGTGGTTCAAAATTACGTTCGTAATCGAGATAATCAAGGGATAAAGTTGCCTTTAAGAAACAGTATCAACTTAAAAGAAAAATGAGAATGTATTCACAAGAATAAAGCAACATGAGAAGTATGAGGACAAAATAAAAAACAATAAAGCTCAAGTGTAATGTAATAAAGACGAATATGAAAACAATAAAGTGACATATAATTACAATGATAACAAAGCATAAAGAAGTAGGTAGAATAAGAATAAAAGGAAGATACATAGACTTTTGGCGGTAATTCCCTTCCATAATTACAAAGTTTGACATGCCATGTAAGACTTCCAAGTATTTCTCGTCATTTAATCATACAGAAAGTAAGTCTACTTCGATTTGTCTTAATGATTGACTTGGACTCAACAAAAATGACGAACGTCAGCTCCTGGTACATGTATGTCAAGAGAAAGAAAAAATTCTAACATAAACATTTCACCAGGTTCAGGATTGGTCTAATCAAAACGTCTTCTCACATATAAGATATGGTCAGAAGCTTATGTTACAAGGTATATAAAACGCAAATGAAGGAAAAATTAAATTAAATTCAAAGCACGAGGAACATATATATTATGCACTATACGCATCAGCGACAAGGAAAAAGCAACCAGATATAACAAATACAAATAGTTTAAGGGGAACAAGGACCTTTAGCTGAAAAAATACCTGTCGTTCAATTTTTTTATCCTTTGTATATCTCAAATTCAGTATGTCCCACATACCTTTACCCTTTCTCTACTGGCACATTTTAATCAATTTTGCAGACCTTTTGACATATACTTATAAATTAATTTATAAGTTTTTTTATTCAAAGAGTAAACTAAACATTATGCATACCATTTTGTAGGGAATCGACTAGAACTACTTAGGTACCTCACGACTGACCTTGCTAGCGAAAATGGAGGTCAAAGGTCAAATAGGTGCAAAATTTTTTATTGCATATTTTGATATATTTTAGGTTACAAGTAAAAAATTTACAGCGATCCACATTGAAAAAGGGTATTCAGATAAACTTGCAAAAGGACATTATCCTTAAAAACATTAATTATATAAACTTTGTATTCAATTCTGCAAATAATGACTTAAAACGGAGTATTTTACAATTTTAAGGCAGTATATCTTGTTTTTTGCTCATCTCACACAAATTTATGCATTCCATAATTCCATTACATTTTAAAGTCAAATGTGGGGTGCGTGGAAGAAAATTTTTGTTTGTACAAAATTAGCATGTAAAGGTAATCATTTTTACATATTTTATATTTTTTACATATTTTATAAGCAGAGAAAATATCCTTTTTAAAAATATTTATTTTATTTAAATGATTTAATCAAGAAAAATTATTCATTCTGGAAATGGGTCTGAAAATAGAGAAAAATTCCTAAAAGTTAGTATATAGAACATATACCTTTATGCTATTATTAATAAGATACGGAGATCCTATTATCGCGATGTCGTTTTAACGCCCTATCTTTCATATTGACCGATGTGTTAGGAAAAGCGCTAAAGCAGATATATCAATAAGTTTCTATACCTATATATCCCATGGTGTCTTAGTGGAGTTTTTATTCTCAATGTTTCTGGGCTCTTTTATCGTCCATAATGGATTTTTTTTTACA
>NW_026923239.1:0-21121 GCF_032062105.1 Saccostrea cuccullata | reverse complement strand
TTTTTTATCAAAATTGTACTTTCCAAATTAAAAATGAAATTTACCATATTTTGTTTTATTTTTTAATATACGAAAAATTAAAATATTCTTTAAGCACAAAAGTTGGAAATAAAAAACAATAAATAAATTCAATTGGTTATTAATTCCAGAAAATAATTTTTTTTCTGATTTTAAACTGAATGTTATTTTGGCATGAATATTTAACTCAATTTGCTTTTCAACTTTAAATTATTTAAAATGATTTGATTCCGAATGTTGATTGTTGATCGCTCTACTTTTATATTTATTTATTTTTTAAAACGATTATCCTTTAAACTGGTTTAATGGTTTTCTGTTCCACATTATTCACAGGACCAGGGATGTTTGGGAAATTTAATTTTTTAACGTATAATGATCACACATTAGTTTTAAGAATTTCAAAAGGCCTGTTAAAATTTAAAAAATGTGGAATTTAATTAGGGAAGCCCATTTGGACCTATAAAAAATATTTTTAATTGTTATAAGATTTTTTAGAATTCAAAAAGAATTTAATTTTTATGTTTAAAATTTGTTATAACCAAAACCTTATTTGTTATTACAGATTCATTGAATTCGTTATAAAGAATTTAATCTGTTATTACAAATTCATTGAATTCGTTCTAACGAATTTAATCTGTTATAACAGATTAATGAATTCGATATAACGAATTTAATCTGTTATTACAGATTTGTTGAATTCGTTATAACCAAAAATCTTGAATTCGTTATAACAAATACAATAAATTTGTTATTACAGATTAAATTCGTTATAACGAATTCAACAAATCTGTAATAACAGATTAAATTCGTTATAACAAATTCAACAAATCTGTAATAACAGATTTAATTCGTTATGACGAATTCAATGAATCTGTGATAACAAATTAAATTCGTTATAACGAATTCAATGAATCTGTTATAACAAATTAAATTCGTTATAACGAATTCTAAAAATCTGTTAGAACAAATTCAATTCGTTATAACGAATTCTAAAAATCGTTATAACGAATTCAAAAATATTTTTTGATAGGTCCTAAATGGGCTTCCGTAATAATGAACCGTGATCGATCTGAAAAAAAAAATCAATACAAATCTGTGAACAAGGCATAAAATACGGAACCCGGAAATTCCAATAGGTGGGATCAGGTGCCAAGATGTAAACACAGAGGAAGGTCAGCGCTAGTGACATCTGCTATTGTTTGCAAAACCAAATTTTCTGATTTTGTTTTCTTTTTGTGGCTTACCTAATAGGGTATTGATAAGAAATTTTCTACCAGGGATAAATAACCGTTTTAGTAAATTCTTTGTATGCAATTATGTAATTGCATGACATTAGTATTCTTTTTAAATACTTTTTTTGGAAGTTAAATGTGTCTTTATTTTCTTTCATGTTAGATAGTGGTGCAGTTTGCATTGATATGCCATGAAGGAAACGAAACATTACAAATCACACTACCTTTGTTCTGCTTAATCTTTGGAGGGAGATTTTTTTTTTTAATGTTATCGAAAAAATTGCTTACTCACATACTTCCTTAAAATGGTTACCGGTTGCATAATGATTACACTAGCATCGATTGTATTATGCAAACAACCCTGTTGCAAAACAGGCTCTCAATTAACTTGACATTAAATGCTTTTTGGAGGAATCCTGATCGCAAACTACCTTCGAGTCCTTAAAGATCAGAGATCTGTGCAAGGTGGTTAAGGACTATTTCAGTTTATTACAAGAGAAACATAATGTTCAATGTTAATCAATAGAAAATAAATGTTCAGTTGTCAAACTTCTCGAGGTAAATACCTAATTTTAAAAGAGACTTCCAAGTTGATAAATTTCAACCTTTTACCACGGAACAATACTGTTTTTTTTTTTTTTTTTTGGTTTTTTTTTTGTGGTTTTGTTTTTTGTTTTTGTTTTTTTTTTGTGTTCGCTCATATTTTGAGCTGTTAATCCTATTTTAATGAATGTATGTAATATTATGCCTCCGAATCTTAAACATCTATGTGATATATGTGGAAGCGGCACCAATTCATTGACTTTAATTGCAGCTCTTAAACAGATTTACGACTCTTTAACGATGTTTGTGACGTTACGTCGACGTTACTTAATCTGGTATGTAAACTATTAGTTCTGTTTCACAAGGCATTGCAAAAACTGGCACTATTTCTAAAAATACCTACGTCATAGATTACGGAGGGGAAAAAGTTGCAAAAGAAACAGTTTGAAGAAACTTACAGGACATATCACTCTCATTCAAGCTCAATTTTCCCGTTTATTTAATCTTTCCAAAGCATATTATGACATGCCCTGATATTGTATATATCATATAATTCAAATATGCATGAAATATGCAATTTAAAGATATTCATCAATGTATGAGTACAAGCCAAAAACGTCTCGAGACATTATTTCTCGAGAACATAAAAAACAAAGACATTTATAGTGGTCTGTGACATGCAGTCCCTAAGTCCATTCCAGCGAATCGTAAATTCACCTAAACGTTAAAGGAACTATCCTTCGCAAATCACGACATTATCTAAAGTAGATTTCAGCAGTGAATGTAAATAGAAATTGATGAATTCGATTTGCCAGGAAATGATGGTAATTATTGTATTTGTGTGGAAGGACGACAAATTATTGCTCGACTCCGGAATGATTGATGTTAGAAACAAAAGAGTAAGAGTCAAACTTTGCTGGAACTAAAAGGAGTTAATGGGGCTACCGTACAATTACACCATCATCTTACCACCCTTGATTAAAGCATAGATTTCAAAGGCCAGGAAGTCCCAAATTTTGATAAATACTTTTTCTTCCAAATAAAATGCATTTGGTTATTGGATTAGCCATATAATGTTTGGAAGTATTCACAATTTCCTTGAGTCTACGTATATAATCGATAAATAGGTATATGAGGATGAAACTGCTGCATGTTTTTAAATCGTTGTTTTCCTTGCTTGTTAATTTGATCTATGTTGATGATTTAATATATCTGGGATCAAAGTCTTGGGACTTTATATAAATATATGTTAAAAATTTACATTTATGTATTTTTTTTTAACTTAATTGCATGTATCTGATTAAAACCTGGTTTTAAGCACATGTATTACATGTACATTATACAAAGTATTTATTTGATGTTTACATCCAAATATTTTCTGCTTAATTTTGTTTACTTGAAAGAATTTATGGAATACATGTTATAAATTTAACAGGGTTGTTCAATATTTTGAATATGTATTTTTTTTTACGAGTCGGGCAGAACTTCAACGTCTTCACTAGTGCAGAGAAGGAGTCAAGATATTTTTTAAAACCCTGCATTAAATGTTTAACCAACCCTTACTTAACAATAATATTTTATATAATTTTTTTTAATTTTCCTTTAAGATTATTCTTTTTTTGATAAGAAATTGTCTATATATATATATATATATATATATATAAAATATATATATTGTGATAATTCGCATGGCGGCAATGTTTTCTTTAAAAAGGCAGATTTTCTGCATGGATTATTTTTAGCGCAGCGAGCTCATGACGATGCCTTTTTGCAGAAGAGAAATGATTGAACAGAATACCTCCGTACTGACAATGCAAAGCAACTCGATATATATATATATATATATATATATATATATATATATATACACACACACACACACATATATATATATATATATATATATATATATATATATATATATATATATATATATATATATATATATATATATATATATATATATATATATATATATATATATATATATATATAAATTAGAAATGCACATACATGTATAATGCTAAGGTGACAATGTGATGCGCAAGCAAGAAAATTGACAAAAATAGAATGTTTGCATGACCGTTCAAAGGTTTAATTCTTGAAAGTATTAGATTTCAGAAAATTTTTAGTTTCGGAACCATTAAATATCTAATAAAGAAAAAAATGATTTTTTTCTGGGCCAGGACGAAAACATCTTTCTCCTTGTCCTACGCGTGCGCAGAAGGGTTGTACAAATGACCTGGTCTCAAGTACCAAAACCTGAATTTCCTCCCAAAAAGATCAAGATAACAAAATCATTTCTTCAAGCTCTTCAAATTTCAAGCTCCAATTCAATGTTGTTTAAAATTTGCGTGACCTAGACAGCAACGTAACTACAACCTTTGTTATTCCGGCACTTTTATTTTGCAATCTTTACTTGCGTTACATTTATAGTTGAGTTTGTCATATCCTAACAAATCACATTTTTAAAAAAATCTTTCGTTTTATGATAAAGACATACATAAAAGGAACACAATGACATGTTTTGACTGCAAAGTTAAATTGATTTCATATAGTTAATAAAATTACAATTGCAGGCAATTGGACAATTATAAATTACTTCCCATTGGTGTCGGAAGCAAATTGAAAGTGGGGGGGCTAAGTGTAAAAAGAAATTTCTTGTACCTTCAAAAAAAACCTAACAAGCAAGGGGGGGGGGGGTAGGTTCGAACTCCAGTACCAAAATTTTCTTCCAACACCACCACTTTCCCCATTGATAACCTATACTAAGACGTATCTGTGGAAAGTGGGGGGGGGGCTAAACCTACGAAGATATGTTCAATGTCTATGCTAAGTATATATTTGGAAAAAAAGGGGGGGAGGGGGGTAAGCCCCCCAGCCCCCCCGGTTTCGACGCCTATGCTTCCAATTAATAATTTTTGTAGATTAACACTCAATAATATTACGTTTTTTTTTCATTCAGTTACACCATCCTTAGTCTGAAGCGTGGGTCTACGGCTTAAATACATCTATCCTATAAGATTGTTCTACATATTAGTAAGTTCTTTCCGGTGGGAAAATTTGTTCAAAGTCTATAATAACATTGAAATAAAATGGAGCAAATGATATGTTAACTCGATACCGCGACAAACTTAATCATATCGGACTTAATTTAACGTTAGACACAGGGTCAAAAGTAATGGTGTGTCTCGTCTTGGAGGATTTATATAGCTTGTTAGAAGACCCAGTCAGGTTCTCTATGGGCCCTCTGGTTTATTCTATGGTCATTAACTGGATTACTTGTTCTATTTCAACACAGAGTCTTCTTTTGCAGTTATTAGCTTTTATTACACTCATTGGTTTGAAACAAATGAAACCAGCACAATGATACCGCAATGTCCAATATCTTATATTGCGGGACTGTCTTATGCAGAGGTTGATGAATGGCACATTGGACTTTGGACCTCAATTTAATCATCTTAAAGACTTCTGAGATAGTGAGTAAATTCCAATAAATCTAGAAATCTTGAACAACAGGGTGTGCTTTTCTGATTACTTTTATTTGTTTAATTTTCTCAGCTTTCAGACGTCGAATTAAAAAATGACCTCAAACTGGTACATATTACATTAAACAAGAGGCCAAATGGGCCACATCGCTCACCTGAGTAACTTTGGCCATGCTGTACTTTACCAGATTTCCGCTTTGTACGCCTAATGTGGCCTCGCCCTAACCCCGGATCATGATTTGAACAATTTAGAATCTTCAGTACCTCAGATGCTTCAATATAAGTTTCAGCTTTTCTGGCCCAGTGGTTCGTGAGAAGTAGTTTAAAGATTGTTCCTATATATATGTATTTCAATGTAAAACGTGGATTCCTTATCGTGGTCCCGCCGTATCCCTGGGGGTCTTGATTTTAACAATTTAGAATCTATACTACCCAAGGATACTTCCACATAAGTTTCAGCTTCTTTGACCGGGTGGCTCCGGGAGAAGAAGATTTTAAAAGTTTTTTCTTATATATTTTTAATGTAAAACTTGGATTCCCTATTGTGGCCCCGCCCTACCTCCGAGGGCTATGATTTGAACAATTTAGAATATACATGACACCAGGATGCTTCCACATAAGTTTTAGATTTTCTGGCCCCACCCATTTTTAATGGCCCGCCCTTTTTTGTCTTTTCTTTATTATTTCCCCTTGTAAGGAGACTTGGCCCTTTATTTAAACAGATTAAACTCCCCATCACCCAAGGATACTTAGTTCCAAGTTTGTTTAAAATTGGCCCAGTGGTTCTTGAGAAGTTTAAATGTGAAAAGTTTACAGACGGACGGGCAACGGATGATCAGAAAAGCTCACGAGAGCTAAAAGCTTAGGTGAGCTAAAATGTTTTGAAATTAGATAACGAACAATGTCTTTCCTGGTAATTGTTTTGAACTTCATTTTGTTTCATACGGCGAATAATGTCATTCTTGCCATTTCATTTAATAATGAGGTAAATGAATAAAATCTCTTTCGTATTTACTATAAAGATTATATTGATAATAACAATGACGATTTCGGCAAAATCACGCAGTTCAACTTTGAGATCACTTCAAAGGTATTCATTAAGAATTCATGATGAAAAATAGGTAAGAGTTATCTGCCCATCAGAGGGACATACCGCCTTAAAGGAGAAGAGTATTGATTTCTGGTGTCTTTAAAGAACGCCATCTGATGCCATTCACTTCTCTGTTATACGCCGGAAGACATAAGCAAGAAGTTCAATCACATTTACAGACATAAGATAGGAGAGAGCGCGGAATCTGTATTCATTATTTACGGCCTCAAGTGAAAACAGATATCAGCGCGGGTATGTCGAGAAATCGAGGTCTTTAAAGTACAGAAGCAGCCCATGAATTTTTAAACATTAACTGATTACTGTCTTTAGCTCTCTATAATGAAGAGGATAAAAGCCTTTTTAAGTTCAAACCGATCTAAATTTAAGAACAAACAAGTTTGGCGTGCAACATTCTCGTATTTCTTAATTCCATTCACATATAAGTACAAACAAACTGAGAAATTGACACGAAAACTACTTGATTCTTTATTTACTCAAAGACCAACTTGACAAAGTTTTTTTTACATAGTTATTCGCAGGAATTTTGAAGTTGAGAAGGCCAAGGTATTTTTCAAATTACCAAGTTGTTGATGAATTTAATAGGTACATGTGTACATCTTGACAAGATTATTTTGCTTCCTCTCTACATCGGTCTGCTTATATGATGTAAATTATGAAAAAAATACATATTTTTTAAAAAGATAATATAAAAATAATCTAAAACCTCTTTAAAATACCGAAGCCATTAAAAAAAATTTTTTTTCTGTAACGAGACACAAAGTTCACTATATGAGTGATAGCTCTTGAAATTCACAAGATTTTTAATAGTGTGTTTAAATGTATCAGAATGCCGTAAATCATTCAAGGTTATATGGCAACCATCATAAAAGAACTCTTTTTTTTGTTCATGTAAAGAAACAAAAACAATATCTATGTGGGTTTTGAAGACCAGGTCTTCTAACAATCTATTGGAAGTCCCCTGGGCACTACTTGTGCCCCGTTATAAGCGCAGGCCTAATTAAACACTTACTGTGGTCTTCAGCTAGAAATTTCGAGATATTCACGACGTATTGTCAATTAACAATGATTATTATACCCTCCGCTTGAAAAGCGGGAGGGAATATAGTGATCAGAATGTCCGTCCGTCTAGCTGTACGTCCGTCTGTAATGCTTGGGGTATCCATCTATTATCCACAACTCCTCTTTTGCCACTGAATAAAATTTAATGAGATTCTTCTCAGAATCTTTGTTTTATAATACCATTATGCACCTCTTATCTACCTTTTGATCGGACACATATAAGTTTCCTAAAGCTAGACATGGACACGGTCATTTTTTATAATATTGAAAGGTACCAAACTCTTATCCGCAACTCCTCCTATACCACTGAATAAAATTTAATGATACTTTCATAATTTCACAATTAAAGGGTGAAAGTCAAATGAATGAAATGTAGCACGTTTAGGAAATTCACATGCCTCCCTTTCAATGATAAAAATAAAAACAGCTCACATGTTTTGATACTTTTTGGGTATAGAATAAAAGTTTAATGTCTAAAGTTTACAATGATATGCATCAAGGTGCATTTCAAGCATAAATTATGCATATATTTATGTAGTGAAAAGAGCGGTCATTCGGTTTGTTTTCACTTTTTTGTCAAGCGAGAGCTATCCTGAGGTCATGACGTCAGAAGTTTATTAATAACCAGGGAATTCCACATTGAACACCCCTATTTCTGGATGTGAATATTTATCTGGCACATTGCTCCATCATTCGGTCAAAGATATTTTGGAAATAAAGCTTTTTTTAAAAAAGTTACAAAGAAAATAAAACACATGTTTTTTACTGTATAAGTTTATATGTAAGCTAATTTTCCCAAAGAACTTGAAATAAAAGATACTACAGAGTGTGACACATCTGTTTCATGCTTGGATAATTTACTAGAAAAAGATGTTAATGGTAATCTAACAACAAAGCCTTCTGATAAACTTAATTGCTTTAACTTTTCAATCGTCAACTACCCTTACTTTTGCAGCAATATACCCTTATCATCTGCATCTGAGATTTATACCTCTCAGTTGATTCGATACACAAGAGCAAGCTTCTCCGTCATTTTTCGATCATGACAAGGAGCACACGACGGGTGTGACGGGTCGGAAGGAGATGCTCCTCCCTCCATAGCACCTGATCCCACCTCTGATGTTTTAGAGGTCTGTGTTTGATCTGCTCCTATTTTGTATTGTTTTGTGGACTTTTGAGACTGAATACTGTTCGTTATCTTGACATAATTCATCACTAAACTTTGACCCGTGCGTGCACGGGTTGACATTGTTATGATTGCATCCATGTGCATATCGGACATTTACAAAATAGATACATTAAGACATTTATTTTGTATGGTACTTTTGAAATAAACAATGAATGTAAATATAATTCTGGGATATTTTTTTTATTTGTTTGTTTGTTTGTTTGTTTTTTGCAAAATTGTTGCGTAACGGCGTAGCGCAGGATGGGTTTAACCCCCCAGTCAGCTATAAATCAAGTGATGAGTTCCAATCACGCCGGAGCTTGCATAAATTTCACCTTTCAAAACAAATTTAATAAAAGAAATTATGTATACAATGTATTTATTGAAAATATTACAACAACAAAGAGTTAAGCACCGCTGATACATATCAAGCAAGTAATGAAAATGAAGAAATGTGCTAAGCTGGTATTTTTACACAATCAGTTATGTAGCAATGCAGGACTCAACTTGCTCAGAATATGACCTCAACAATAAAAGAGTTAAGCATTGATAATATATATATACTTTAAATATACACAGGTAATATAGATGAATATAATCTGTAAAAGCAGAAATGAAAATGGACTTGGTTGAGAAAAAATAAAAACAAATTGGTAATTTTCAAGTACCAATGATGTTTAAAATATATGAAAAAAAGACAGTACTCTTCTGATTTATTTGTACTAAAGGCCAAAAATTCTATATAGTCGTATAAATAATTCAATTATGTTTGAGTCCTGTTAAAACTGATAACCACATAAGTATACGAAAGTTGTCGAAACATTGATGATGAAAATCTTTGAGTCAAGTAAAATATGATGATGTCGGATCCCAATAATGGCTAGGAAAAAAGAACCTATCAAACAAGACAATCAAAATATCATAAGGAAAAAATATCAAAAAGATGGCACGTCAAAACAAAATAGGCCAAATATGCAGATCAAAACCGTGCTGAAATTTTCTTCAATTTTGAAAATACTTTTATTAGTTTGCTATTTATAATAAATATCTTGACGCTACTTAAAATGTTATAAGAGTTTATTTTAAAACGATTAGGGTCAATTCATACAGGTCACTGGCATTAAATACAAGTCAGAATTGATATGGGAGTACCTTTCTCAACCTGCAAAAGCACAGTGGATTTATTAGCAATGTCAGTTAACTAATTAATAAGTTTTAGCATACGTAACGTGAACGTTGATTCGTTGATTTGCTATCGCGACTTTGTGCCGCAGCCAATCAGATGACCAATGTATGTATATAAATCACATGCAGAAGGATAAAACGTACGCTCAACTAGGACCGTGGGTCCCCCGCAAATAGTTCGTCATTTTGCGTAGAAATAAAACATTTTAGGAACTCTTCAGACATTAAAGGCACAAAAGTAAATTCGTCCATATCAATACGGAGACCTCAGGTCACCTTATATATTGATTGAATTTTATTTGATAGACAGTTTTCTTTGTCTTACTCCAAAATAATCATATATATAACTCCATACAGATCTGCTAAATAGCAGAAACGTGAAAGCTATTAGGGGGAACAGAGGTAACCTTATATTATAGTAATTATACATAAGTAGGGAGACCGGTGGTCACCTTTTATTGTACATCATTACAGGGATCATAGATCACCTTACATTTTAAATTGATAGAGGGTCAATTTTTATTTTTATTGCACATCCTAAGGGGGACCTGAGGATACCTTGTATTGCACATCATAAGGGGGACAAGAGGTCACTTTATATTGTACATCAGTTTGGGGACCAGTGGTCACCTAATATTGTACTGTACATCAGTTGAGGGAACAAAAATCACCATATGTATATTGTACATCATTAGGGGGACCAGAGGACACCTTATATTGTACATCAGTAGGGGGACCACAGGACACCTTATATTGTACATCAGTAGGGGGACCAGAGATCACCTTATATTGTACATCAGTTGGGGGACCAGGGGTCACCTTATATTGTACATCAGTACGGGGACCAGAGGACACCTAATATTTTACATTAGTGCGGGGACCAGAGGTTACCTAATATTGTACTATGCATCAGTAGACGGTACAAAGATCACCTTTTATTTATTGTACATCAGACCAAAGGACACATTATACTGTACATCAGTAGGGGGACCAGAGGACACCTTATGTTGTACATCAGTAGGGGGACCAGAGGTCACCTTATATTGTTCATCAGGAGGGAGACCAGTGGTCACCTTATATTGTATAGTACATCAGTTGGGGGACCAGAGGTCACCTTATATTGTACATCGATAGGGGGACCAGAGGACACCTTATACTGTACATCAGTAGGGGGACCAGAGGTCACCTTATATTGTACATCAGTACGGGGACCAGAGGACACCTTATATTGTACATAAGTAGGGGGACCAGTGGTCACCTTATATTGTACAGTACATCAGTTGCGGGACCAGAGGTCACCTTATAATGTACATAAGAAGGGGGACCAGAGGTCACCTTATATTGTACATCGAAAGGGGGAACAGAGGACACCTTATACTGTACATCAGTAGGGGGACCAGAGGTCACCTTATACTGTACATCATTTTGGGAACCAGAGGTCACCTTATATTGTACATCAGTACGGGTGACCAGAGGACACCTTATATTGTACATAAGTAGGGGGACCAGTGGTCACCTTATATTGTACAGTACATCAGTTGGGGGACCAGAGGTCACCTTATAATGTACATAAGAAGAGGGGCCAGAGGTCACCTTATATTGTACATCAGTTGGGGGACCAGAGGTCACCTTATAATTTACATCAGTGCGGGGACCAGAGGTCACGTAATATTGTACTGTACATCAATAGATGGAACAAAGATCATCTTTTATTTATTGTACATCAGTAGGAGGACCAGAGGTCACCTTATAGTGTACATCAGTAGGGGGATCAGAGGACACCTAATAGTGTGCATCAGTAGGGGGACCAGAGGTCACCTTATATTGTTTACCAGTAGGGGGACCAGAGGACACCTTATACTGTACATCAGTAGGGGGACCAGCGGTCACCTTATATTGTACATAAGAAGGGGGACCAGAGGACACCTTAGAGTGTACATCAGTAGGGGGACCAGAGGACACCTTATACTGTACATCAGTAGGGGGACCAGAGGTCACCTTATACTGTACATCATTTTGGGAACCAGAGGTCACCTTATATTGTACATCAGTACGGGGATCAGAGGACACCTTATATTGTATATAAGTAGGGGGACCAGTGGTCACCTTATATTGTACAGTACATCAGTTGGGGGACCAGAGGTCACCTTATAATGTACATAAGAAGGGGGGCAGAGGTCACCTTATATTGTACATCAGTAGGGGGACCAGAGGTCACCTTATAATTTACATCAGTGCGGGGACCAGAGGTCACGTAATATTGTACTGTACATCAATAGATGGAACAAAGATCACCTTTTATTTATTGTACATCAGTAGGAGGACCAGATGTCACCTTATAGTGTACATCAGTAGGGGGATCAGAGGGCACCTAATAGTGTGCCTCAGTAGGGGGACCAGAGGTCACCTTATATTGTTTACCAGTAGGGGGACCAGAGGACACCTTATACTGTACATCAGTAGGGGACCAGCGGTCACCTTATATTGTACATAAGAAGGGGGACCAGAGGACACCTTAGAGTGTACATCAGTAGGGGGACCAGAGGACACCTTATACTGTACATCAGTAGGGGGACCAGAGGTCACCTTATACTGTACATCATTTTGGGAACCAGAGGTCACCTTATATTGTACATCAGTAGGGGGATCAGAGGACACCTTATATTGTATATAAGTAGGGGGACCAGTGGTCACCTTATATTGTACAGTACATCAGTTGGGGGACCAGAGGTCACCTTATAATGTACATAAGAAGGGGGGCCAGAGGTCACCTTATATTGTACATCAGTAGGGGGACCAGAGGTCACCTTAAAATTTACATCAGTGCGGGGACCAGAGGTCACGTAATATTGTACTGTACATCAATAGATGGAACAAAGATCACCTTTTATTTATTGTACATCAGTAGGAGGACCAGAGGTCACCTTATAGTGTACATCAGTAGGGGGATCAGAGGGCACCTAATAGTGTGCATCAGTAGGGGGACCAGAGGTCACCTTATATTGTTTACCAGTAGGGGGACCAGAGGACACCTTATACTGTACATCGGTAGGGGGACCAGCGGTCACCTTATATTGTACATAAGAAGGGGGACCAGAGGACACCTTAGAGTGTACATCAGTAGGGGGACCAGAGGACACCTTATACTGTACATCAGTAGGGGGACCAGGGGTCATCTTATATTGTACATAAGAAGGGGGACCAGAGGACACCTAATACTGTGCATCAATAGGGGGACTATAGGTCACCTTATATTGTACATTAGTAGGGGGACCAGAGGACACCTTAAACTGCACATCAGTAGGGGGACAAGAGGGCATCTTATACCGTACATCAGTGGGGAACCAGTGGTCACCTTATATTCTTCATCAGTAGAGGGACCAGTGGTCACCTGATACTGTAAATCACTTTTTATTCGCGAGAACTTTATTTTAGCGTAATTACGCGAGACAAAGCCTTCGCGAAAATTAAATTCTCGCGTATAAAAGTAATCCTTACGATTATGTAGAGGCATAACAGGTGTAAATTATGTCTCGCTTACAAATAGTCAATGACAATCTCGCGAAAATAAAGTGTCGCGAAAATTTAGTGATCTACAGTATTGTACAGTACATCAGTCGGGGGACCAGAGGTCACCTTATATTGTACATCAAAAGGGGGAACAAAGCTCACCTTATATTGTACATCGATAGGAGGACCAGAGGACACCTTACACTGTACATAAGAAGGGGGACAAGAGGTCACCTTATATTGTACAGTACATCAATTGGGGGACCAGAGGTCACCTTATATTATACATCAGTAGGGGTACCAGAGGACACCTTATATTTTACATCAGTGCGGGGACCAGAGGTCACCTAATATTGTACTGTACATCAATAGACGGAACAAAGATCACCTTTTATTTATTGTACATCAGTAGGGGGACCAGAGGACACCTTATACTGTACATTAGTAGGGGTACCAGAGGACACCTAATATTTTACATCAGTAGGGGGACTAGAGGTCACCTTATAATGTTCATCAGTAGGGGGACCAGAGGACACCTTATACGAGGGCTGTTCAATAAATATTGTACTGGGTGCTTGGAATGAAACAAAAGACGCTTTTCAATAATTTAGTCATATTGATTTACCCTAATATTATCTTTAATTAAAACACACATCCGTAACATTTTTATCCAATTTCGGATTGTTTAGGTATGACCCTTTGTATACTGGATTATGGCAGATCCTAAGATTTCCTGGACTTGTTTCTTCCTTCTGAAAGGCGTTTTTTCAAGTTTGGAAAATGAAACAAGTGAAGAGGCGAGAGATCTGGCGAATATTGTTAATGAGAAAGAACATTAACTTTCTGTTTATCCCCAAGACTCCTTTACTCTTCAGGGCGTGCGGGTTTGGACGCTGTCATAAAAAATCTAATATAGTGGATTCCTGATTCTCATTAACCTTTTGATTTTTTTGCTAAAAAATAAATGCTTTTTAGATTCCTCCAGAAAAAATAAACTGCCTCCTCGAATACGAATTTGAACAACAAGATCACTAATTTTCAGAAAATTGCATATAAATCTGTCTTTGGGCTCTTGCAATTCTTTGCTCTTCTCAGACCTTTGCTGTTTTTGTCAAGTACATCTTATTGTAAATTTTATTTTGAGGATTTTTAAGCAATAGATTCAAGTTTCATTATCTGTTTGAAATTCAAACAAACGTGGATAACTACAATTACTGATATTTTAATAACTGTTAAGATATTCTTACACGCAGTCGTTTTTACTATTTTTTAAAACATACGGTGACTTTTGAGTACTAAGCTTTTTATACTGTCAAATGTTTCTTTAAAACAGTGTGAACTACTCCCGAAATGGTTTATCAAATTTGCTATGTGTAGTATAGTCAATCATACACCATCAGTGATTATTTGTTGAAATTTGGCAAACAGTACATTAGTTGTTTAATTTTTTGTTTGCAAGGACGGTATCCATTTGTATGCCCATTACATGTATATAATTTTTTATCATTTAAATCCACCTGCTTAATTGTCTGTAAAACAGACATTGGTAGCTGTAAATTTTACATATTTCAGTGAGTATTTCTTTGAGATTCTTGACAAGTTTTACAGCAGCTTTAATGAATGGTTTAATTTCACTCTAGTTTACTGATTCTTTAACATTCATTTTAATGCAGTGTCTCGAATACCCTTGTTTTTCAGCTTCTCACAATTAAACTATGTGATGAAAAATGGTCACATAAACTGTTATAAATTCATTAAAGATTCAGTAATGAGAGTCAAGCTTAATGCCATATGATATCTGTTTTGTATGTCATAGAGTTCAGGACATTATTTATTGAACATCCCTCGTTTGGTACATTAGTAGGGGGGATCAATGATCACACTATTTTGAACGACAATAAAATGACCGGAAGGCACTTTATATTTTACATCACCAGAGGTCATCTTATATTAAAAATCAACAGGGAGACCAGAAGACACCTAATATTTTACATGAATATTGAGACGAAAGGATTCCTTATTTGGTCACCTGAATCAACTCATGTGACTTATTGCTATCTTTTTTTTCTGGCGTCGTGCGCTGTGCATTTGCGTTAACTTTCGAACATTTTCAGTTTTTCTCTGCAATCCCTCAACCATTTACAACCAATTTTGGCATAAAGCATATATGGGTGAAGGGGAGATTTTTTTGAATCATGGTCCCTGCCCTCCACCCCCTAAGGCAATAAAGTTGGGGCGAAACTACTACAATTTATAGAATCTTTAAAAATCTTCTTTACTCATTGACATCAAGCCTTCGAACTGTTGGGATAATTATTACAAGTATTGACTCCTCTACCAAAATTGTGAAATTCATTGTCCCAGGATCAGGGGCCCTGGGCTTAAGACAGGGCTATAAAATTTAAATCGTGAAATGCATTTATTCTCTGAAGTTTTGAAATTCATGACCCAAATGTCAGGGGCTCTGGTATTACGGTGGGGCTATATAAATTGTAAAGTTAAAATTCATTAATTCTTTGAAAAAATATTTCTCTCTGCTCCTGGATATTAATTAAACTAACTACATATAATTGTGAAAAGCAAGGGAGCCTCTTCCAGAATTATAAATTTCAAGGCCCCTGGCTCATAGGTAACATTGAGGGGTGGGGGCTCTTATTAAATACATGTATGTAATTGAATTAATGCTTTGAAATTTGTTCTTTAGTATAAACCAAATGTTTTTATAAACAATTAAGGGTGACTTTTCCAAAATTGTGAAATGTATGACCCCAGGATGAGGGTTTTTGTGGTCAATGGGCACTACTTATTATTGCTAATTATTAATGATTATTTGAAATGCACTTTTTTGTTCCCCTACGCTCTATATAGGTATTAAATAGCCAAACTAAGCATGTTAAGTATATAGTTATGGTGAGCAATGGTGCTTTTTTTTTTTTCAAAATTTCGAATGTCATTGCCTCTGGTTCAAAGCGCGAACCAAATTCAATTGTTTTAAAGTTTTCACATGATGTTCAGATGACCTATAAGACCCATAGGCCTCTTGCGTGTTCTTATATTATAAGAGAACGTCTAGTATCCCGTTAAAATGCATTTTATCTGTAACTTCTGGTCCGCCCTTATTTCCTTTTCAGATGTCTCTTGCTTAAGACAGGTCTAGATGCCGTATCTCTGTATTCATATATATTTTATTTTATGTCTGGTTTCCTTAAAAATGTACAACAATGGGGACCACTGGTTTCCCTATGTATGTACAATATAAGGTGACATCTGGTTCCCCTTGTGTTGTTAAATATAAATTGACCTTAGGTCCCAATAATGAACTACAACATAGGGTACCTCTGACCCCCTATTGATGTATAAGGTGACCTCTGTTTCTCCTTATGATGTACAATATAATCTGACTCCTGGTCTTGTACAGTATATGGTGACCTTTGGTCCCCTTTCTGTTGTACAATATAAAAGTGATCTTTAGTCTCCATAATGAAATATATATAAAATATAAGGTGACGTTTGGTTAGCCTATTGATGTACAATATTACTTAACCTCTGGTCCACCAAGTGACGAACGTTAAAACTGACATGAAGGCTCTGCCCCCTACTAATGTACAATATAAGGTGACCTCTGGTCCCCCTACTTACGTAAAATGTAAGGTGACCCCTGGTCTCCCTATTGATGTAAAATATAAGGTGACTCCTGGTCTCCCTACTGATGTTCAATATAAGGTGACCTCTGGTCCCTCTAATGATGTACAATATAAGGTGACCTCTGGTCCCCCTACTGATGAATAATATAAGGTGACCCCTGGTCCCCCTAATGATGTACACTATAAGGTGTCCTCTGGTCCCCTGACTTATAAACAATATAAGGTGACCCCTGGTCACCCTACTGATGTACAATGCAAGGTGACCCCTGGTCCGCCTTCTGATGTACAATATATGGTGACCTCTGGTCTCCCTACTGATGTACACTATAAAGTGTCCTCTGGTCCAATGACTGATGTACAATATAAGGTGACCTCTGGTCCCTCTACTGATGTACAATATAAGGTGTCCTCTGGTCCCCCTATTGATGTACAATATAAGGTGACCCTTGGTCTCTCTACTGATGTACACTATAAAGTGTCCTCTGGTCATGTACTGATGTACAATATAAGGTGTCCTCTGGTCCCCCTATTGATGTACAATATAAGGTGACCCTTGGTCTCTCTACTGACGTACACTATAAGGTGTCCTCTGGTCATGTACTGATGTACAATATAAGGTGTCCTCTGGTACCCTGACTGATGTACAATATAAGGTGACCTCTGGTCCCCCTACTGATGTACAATATAAGGTGACCTCTGGTCCCCTGACTGATATACAATATAAGGTGCCCTCTGGTCCCCCTACTGATGTACAATATCAGGTGACCTCTGGTCCCTCTATTGATGTACAGAAGGTGACCTCTGGTCCCCCTACTGATGTACAATATCAGGTGACCCCTGGTCCCCCCACTAATATACACTATAAGGTGTCCTCTGGTCCCCTGACTGATATACAATATAAGGTGACCCCTGGTCCGCCTACTGATGTACAATATATGGTGACCTCTGGTCTCCCTACTGATGTACACTATAAGGTGTCCTCTGGTCCCCGTACTGACGTACAATATAAGGTGACCCTTGGTCTCTCTACTGATGTACACTATATGGTGTCCTCTGGTCATGTACTGATGTACAATATAAGGTGTCCTCTGGTACCCTGACTGATGTACAATATAAGTGACCTCTGGTCCCCCAACTGATGCACTGTACAATACAAGGTGACCTCTGGTCCCCCTACTGATGTACTCTATAAGGTGTCCTCTGGTCCCCGTACTGATGTACAATATAAGGTGACCCTTTGTCTCCCTACTTCGCAATACGGGGGTACATCTTCTTTGTAAAATAAATAAAATCAGGGGTTTACTAAAAAGTGTTAAAGTGATGAGGTCGCCTAATGAAGGATGACCTCGTAAGGAAGACAAAGGAGACATTAGATAATTTATTAACAAATAATTATTCCTGAAAAGTCCGAGCGAAATGAAGAGGTAGGGGGTGATAGGGGGCAAGATCTTCATCCTCCCCTAGCTTGTTAATAGTGATCGGCTGGACCGTCGGCGTCGTTTACTCTGAGTCGCTTACTATTAGTAAGGAGATCAGAGGTAAGGCACTGTGTTATATAGATACTATAACCTTACATGGAACAATAAAATTATAGGGGAGACCACAGGTCACCCAACATAATCCATAAATGTTAAACTCTTAAACTTGTATATCATATATCTTATAATATTGCAGTTAATGTTGCTGAGCAACCCCCTCCCCCCTCTGTCTTTTCTAATACACATCAGATGGTTATTCCTTTGACAAAAATAAATTTTCTAGGTTTTTTACACTGCATCAAGGCATCACAGTATTACGATTTATTCTATTTTCACTTTGCGTATGCAACGCACTACATTTTGTAGCGGAGTAAACAGGCCCGATAGTCGTGAACTGAGCCGGGGACCTAAGGTCCTAGTTGAGCGTACGTTTTATCCTTCTGCAAATCACATACGACGATTTTTCGGCGAGTTTGACCATTGTTGATAAATAAACGGGGTCACCCATGGGTATTGAGTATCCGACGATGAATACATGTATTGCCTTTTGTATTCCGATTTAAGGAGGCTGGGGGTCAACAAATTAACCATCAGATATAACTTAATTTTTTAGATATGATATATTAAGCTGTCAACTATCATTTGGCAAAGAAAAATTTCATACATTTTAGTATATCCTTACATAGAACTCTTCTAAAGGAGACCAAAATCGTCTAAAAATGGCCACAACCCCCAAGCCCCTTTAACGTTTGTCCCCTTTCTGTACACTTTTTCTTAGCGTGGATTCAACTGCCTATCCCGTCCTCGGAATTAATCATACGGAGAAAGGAATATAGTTCATTCCTGATTAAATTTCTATTCTATAGGTTGCTAGAAATTTCAATTAATAGCGAGTATCCTTTGATTATTTTTGTCCTCACGCCTCGGTCAGTGTTATATCGTAATTAACAGTTGACGACTAAAAATATTTTTGCATAGAATATGTAGGTCAGACTAATGTACAAAATCATTGTGTTCACATGTAATTTATCTTTCCCCCTAAATAACGACAATTCTATACACCAATTAATCAGGGGAACTTGCAATAAACACTTGTACTTCAACAGCAAAAAATCTGCGCCCTTTCCTTTATCAAATTAATGAATTCTCACTTCGAATTTTGAAATCACAAAGCCACGAAGAAAGTCGCAACTTTTACTTAGTGTCATTTCGGTAAAGAATTACATGTAAATCAAATATGACTTCTATGCAAACGAATAGAAAAGTCACCACTTCCCAATATATAGGCGAGTCACAAGAGTTGTAAGACCCTGCTTTTAAAATTTTATGTTTAAAAAAATGTTATTAAAATCAATTACGTACGATTAATTCTTCTGAAATTATTAAGTATTCATACATGTATTTCAAGAAATAAATCTAACATTATGATGACACTATCATATCACTAATACCAGCTTTAGGACCTAAGACAGGGGAACTAAAAAGGGGGAAAAAGTTTTTATCTGTTTCGAATGACATGTGCGGATCTAAAGTGGGGAGGGTTCATAGGACTTTTAAAGAGGGTTTCAGGGTTGGTACAGTAACCTAACAATGAGAAGGAAAAGTCGTGTATATATATAAGCAATCTATTCAGCGCTCCAACTACCATGAAATAGTTTTTTATGTTAGGTCGAATTACTCAAGATTTTTTAAACCTTTTTTTGGGGGGGGGGGCAAACTATTTCTGATATTTTTTTTTTAAATATAGGTGGCTCTGAAGAATTTTTTTTTAATTGGATCACCGTAAAGTGAGAATTAATTTTAAGAGATGGTAGTATAAAATTGATTACAAGTTCTATTTTTGTGTGTATGAATTATCTTGTCCAGTGATATTTATTCGCATAAGCGAGAGAGACACGGAAATAGTTTTCAACGTGAATACCTGCGTGATCAAAAGTAAATTATACTCTCTAAGTTGTTTAGTTTATGTAACTTGAAGTATCAAACGAAATTTGACTAGAAATCAAAACCATATGTGAGATTAATGCATTTTTAATTGTTTACACCCTCCCTAAAAATAAAAGTAATTGTTTCCACATCTTTACAGAAAAAACCTATGACGAGGAGAACAAATGTCATTTATTGACTTTTAAAAAAAACTTTTACAATCGAGGAAGAAATTAACTACGGGAATCAAAGGCAATACATTACAGATCCGTATAAATTGATTGATGTGCCGTAAACATGCCAAATAAATCTACCATTTTCTTTAGCATGGAACTTCGGGAAATGCTGAGAAGATAATATAATGAGCGTGTCATTGCTGCTTTTAAATCCCCTGTGTGGCAAAATAGAGAGAGTAGTATTTGGAACCAGCAGCAATGCAAAGCAGTCATTATCTTGCGATGAAAACACATATAGCTCTGCAAATATCCAGGATGATGGACGGAAGTTAGAATCAAAATATGAATAGGGACTAGGACAATACCACGTTGAGATTAAAAGCAGAATACAATTCCATTGTGATTCTGATGCATGGTTTTGATTCACACTTCGAAACTCTTGAAATTATTGAAACATTTCAGGAAAATGTTGAATACGAAAAGGCGAGTTCAATTTCTAAATTTAATAAAGAAGTTCACAGGAATGGAATCAATACCAAGTTTAACGGAAATCCATTTATAATGGAAAGGAATTACCTTATTA
>NW_026923238.1:0-21337 GCF_032062105.1 Saccostrea cuccullata | reverse complement strand
AAAATACTGTGAGTGCTTTCAGCCATGTTGATTAGAAAAACAGCTTAGATTATAATTATTGTAGAGTTCATCCAAAAATTACTTTATATTGTTATTTTTCAAGAGTTGATCCATTTATGCATATAAAATATCAGTCATGGTTTTGATACAGTTATAGTAGCAACATATTTCATGCAATAAATATTAAACAAAACAATCTGTTGATATAAAATACAGATTTAAAAACCTATTCTCTTATCATTATATCTCATTTAAGAAAGTTTTTGGATGTAAAACTAAACAAGTTACAGACTGAACTAGGTTGTTTTTTAAATTTTGGACCGATTTTGGCTGGTATCTACAAAAAAAAAATAATTTAAAAAATAATGTTGAAAAAATTGACAACTTTTAAACGCATTTATATTTGAAAGTGAATACTTACACAAGTTTTGGCTGAGAGTCAGGTTTTCGAACATCTAAGTAGTTAGATAGCCTAAAATCATACAAATAAACTCATCTAAATCAAGAGCACTCAAAAAATATACTTTAAGGAGGCAGTGGTTGTAAATTCAAGAGAGGGAGAGAGAGTTACCAGGAATGGTCTACTTCCTTGTATTTCTTCTTGTTTTTACAGACGAGGAATATAATGATTCCAGCAGTAAGTGCTAATGCAGTTACTAATGCTGCCAATTTGAATTCGTTGAGTTTACAAGTTCGATCATTTAGCCCATCAAAGCAATCAAACAGGAATATACATGGGTCTGTTTCACATTCGTCAATGTCTGTAAAAATCGAGGAGGTGTAAATTTATATATCATTACCTGAATACAATAAATATTAAGATATTTCCCCTAATCTACATTGAGAAATAGTCAAGACATTACAGATTAGCAGCAGCAATCATATAAGGATGGACATAAACAATGTAATTATATAAAAGTTAAAGGATAAGTCGTCTATAGCCTTTCATACATAGGTAAAGAGTTGGTATTTATCATTAATAACAGAAATGATTTTTGGAGATAAAATAAATGTAATATGAAGTAATTTGATTAAAGCATAAGATCATCAGTCGATTGCTGAAACCTATGGTGGGCTTTGACATCTTTTAACAGTTATTCATACTTTTTATTATAAGAGCTAAAATTCAACATAAAAATATTTGTTGGTAATTGATTCGATCGCTGCCAAGGTACTGAAGTACTAAAAAAAAACCATAAAATAATGACTGGTTACATGCCATTATGGACAGAAAGGACATAGAACAGGTTAATAGATAACCTCAGATCTACTTTTACTAAATCAGACATAGTATCTACCTATCTCACAGTTGTATCCTTCAAAGCCAGCAGCGCATGCGCATTGGTAAAGGTTTATCTGATCTACACACGAGCCACCGTTAAGACAAGGAAAACTTGCACATTCGTTTATGTCTATGAAATTTGAAAATAACGAATAGCAACCAAAACATATAAAATCCAAATGAACCATAATATAATCTTAAAATAATGTCCTTACCATTCATTGATATAGTTAAAGTTATCTTAGAAAAAGAAAACTCTTAGGCATATATACCTGTTTCACAATTAGCACCAGTGAATCCAGGATGACAGAAGCAGGAAAACGAATTAACAAAATCTGTACATGTCCCGTCATTCAGGCATGGTTGACTCGCACACTCGTCAATTTCTAGAAAGGTAAGTTGTATAGAAAGGATTAAAACACATTGAACCTGGCAATTTCAACTCAGGAATGTAGAAAGAAACAATAATGTAAATATACGGGACAATATATGTGTCAATTAAGTGTTTACTTATGTTGTAAAAAATGTCATAAATGGTATCAACTGTTTACTTGAGTCAAGTGTACTTAACAGCATTATAACATTAAAATGAAATACAAGTTTTAAGGGCATGAAAACCTCTTAATAACGATATTTATGGTCCAGAATCAAATCTCGAATTCTCATTTTGTACGAAGCAGTGTGAAATACCTGTTTGACATATTCTGTCGGTGTACCCAGAAATACAGCTACACGTGAAGTTTTGGGTCATTCCTAGGCGGACGGACACACATTTGGTTATATATTGGGTACATCAAGTCCAAGTCCTATTGGATACTGCTTATTGGATACAAAAAAGTGTACACACGGGAGAGCATTATTTGGGTAGTTACTGTTCAAATCTTATTGGATATTAATCCTCGTGTCCGTATTTTATTGGGTTTTATCTTATTGTTTTTTATTCATTTCAAATTTATTATATATTTAATATTTGCTGGTAAATTCAGACAAGACTGAAAACCTTTGGTTTTGAACCCATATTTTAGTCAATTTCTGTGATATAGCTCTTTTATTGTAACACCTAACTAATTTGTTCTTAGCAATAAGGATATACACCTGTATATTTCAAAATAACTAATATTAAAATATATGAATACCTTAGTGCAAAAAAACTGATTTGTGAAAACACAACTCAACACATCTCAGACTCTGTTCAACCTTTCTTGAATAACAAAATTAAGTATTTAAGGAGAAACCTTTTTGAGTCATGACCAATTAATAATAAGCATGAAGGTATCCAACAGGCATTGGTCAGGTCTCCAATACCTGTTGGGTTGTATTTTGACGAAGGGATTAAACTACCCAAGAACAATTGAACATGTGTACATTGTCTAATTCTATTTGGGTTTCTTGAATCTCCTCATCAAAATACAACCCAACAGGTAATGGACACCGGTCCAACTCCTCTTGGATATCTACATCCCACCCAACAGGTAATGGACACTTGTCCAATTCTTCTTGGGTTTCTTGAACTGTTTCATCAGAATACTACCCAACAGGTAATGGACATCCGTCCAACTCCTCTTGGATATCTACATCCCACCCAACAGGCAATGAACACTTGTCTAATTCTTCTTGGGTTTCTTGAATCTCCTCATCAAAATACAACCCAACAGGTAATGGACACCTGTCCAACTCCTCTTGGATATCTACATCCCACCCAACAGGTAATGGACACTTGTCCAATTCTTCTTGGGTTTTTTGAATTGTTTCATCAGAATACCACCCAACAGGTAATGGACATCTGTCCAACTCCTCTTGGATATCTACATCCCACCCAACAGGCAATGGACACTTGTCCAATTCTTCTTGGGTTTCTTGAATTGTTTCATCAGAATACCACCCAACAGGTAATGGACACCTGTCCAACTCCTCTTGGATATCTACATCTCACCCAACAGGTAATGGACACTTGTCCAATTCTTCTTGGGTTTCTTGAATTGTTTCATCAGAATACCATCCAACAGGTAATGTAAATCCGTCCAACTCCTCTTGGATATCTACACCCCACCCAACAGGCAATGGACACTTGTCTAATTCTTGGGTTTCTTGAGAATCCCCTCATCAGAATAGTACCCAACATGTAATGGACACCTGTCCATTTCCTCTTGGATATCATCATCCCTTCAATAGTATATAACTAAAAGGTATTGGACATTCTTCTTGGGTTACTCAAATTTTTTTTCATAAGAAAGAAAGCCCAATAGGTATTGGACATTGGTTCAACTCTTCTTGGATATTACATCCCAACATTAGAATAAAACCCAACAGGTGATGTTTACCTGTCCAATTCTTCTTGGGTTACTTATACCCTTCATTAAAATTGTAAAATTTGTCTTGGATATTTATACTCTTGCATTAGATTGCAAACCCAATAAGTATGACATTTACCTTCCCTAGTTGAATTCAAATTTATCTGCATAAGCATACATAAGTCCAAAACATATTTAATACTTTAATTCTAACATTCCACATCTCATTCAGTGTACACTTTACAAATGATAGGAAATATATAAGCATTTTGTGCCTAAACTATTTGGCTTTTAAAGAATTTTATAACCATGTTTGCAAAATTTAAATTTAAATATTGGAACTTGGAGCAAGTCATTACAGGTAGAGCAAGATGCTGAAAACCATATTGATAAATAGATCACACCCTTGATAAAATATTTGCCTTCAGTTGCTAAGATTGTGTTGTATTATATGGAAAATTTCTATAATCCTGTTTATTACAGATACATGTACAATGCATATTTTCCCTGTAATAATAAAAAAACTTCTGAGATTTAAAAGAATGGATTAAATAGTCACCGATGTTAAAAGATATTACATGATCTCATTAATCTGGTTTGGAAATCACAAACTTAGTTTTGAAGCCGATAAAACAGTGTTGCACCAGAAAACGCAGTTACAAGTACAATGAATGAATTCGTTGTATCAAAACTTTAAAATAATTGATGCAATAAGTCCAAATCTTTTCGACAAATCGGGATAAAGATATTAAATCAAATCATCACTGTTATAAGTCTTAGAGCTAGAGAAAAGTCATTACATGCCCAAATTTTACATGTAAGACTTTGATCCTATATTTCAATAAATGTCAAAATGGTTTTATTTTTGTTTCTATTCAATACTTTCTTCTTCAGGGTCTCCCATGGCCTATACTGTATGATACCTCCATTGACCCTGCTCTTTTATATTGCCATATGTTTATCCAGTAGCAGTGGTTATGCTAAGGCAATCTTTGAAATATTCCTCATTTCATGCATCTCCTTCAGTTCTGCCTCTATCCATTTTATTCATTCTGCAATTAGATAAAGGCATTTCTTTGCCGTATAAAACATGTTTTTCTTGACTACAGCAAGATCACCCTTTATGTTGATCAAACCCAACCAAGAAGTAGAAGTATATTTCTTATTTAGAAGTATGTATTGATAAATAAAATGGAAGAAAAACTAAATTCTATCAACTCTTTTTTTTCTTCTATGTCTAACTGCATCTTCATCTTACCCCCCATCAGCCATAATTTTATCAAAATGGAATCATCATTCAACACACAAAACGATATTGCATATTAATTAGACAGTATGTTAGTTTCTGATTGTTAAGAAGGAGATTTTAAAAAGATTTTACACCTATTCCTTGAAAAATTTAGACTTCTAATGTAACACTATCAGTACATTAGGGGTACATAATCTTCAAAAACATCTCTACACTTAATGATAAAGATTTCACATTAGTATTGTTTTTAGCCCCATGGTTCTGCTAAAGAGGATTTAAAATTGACCCAAACCTTACTAACTTCTTTGAAATTATATTGACAGGGACAGAGACACAATTGACACTCCATCCCCCCTTCCTGGGGTATGCTTTGCACACAATTTAATTAAAATTGACTAAGCTGGATAGAAGTTGAAAATATAAAAAATTACAGTCAAACAGATTATGAATAACTTTCGGCAAATCAGACATGAAGTAGTGATCCTTAAATAAAATACACCTACAAGATGAAGCTGTTTTATTCCTTTGAAGTGATATCTAGTATTGTTTCTTTTCCTGTATGCCACCTATTATTATGTTATACATGTATTAACATAACCTATGACCGTATAGTACCCCAGTATTTACTTTACAATTAATTAAGTTCTGGAACCAACCCTAGGATGCCCTTAACACAAATGATTCTAAACTGGCAAAGGCAAAGGGTATCTGAAGAATTTAAAATAAAATGATAGTACAAACAAGCAAACAGTGTGCATGAAAATGTTGGCAAACACTAGAAAAAATACTAAGGTACTTTCTCAAACTCATGAATACTAACGAGGTTTTATGTAGCTATATTGCACATACCAAAAGCTTTCCTGCAGTTAAAGGTTGGTTGCCTAGTAGTTATGTAGTATGTACACGTTTTTCCCTCTATCTCTTCTAATTTAAGAAGCGAAAATGTCTCTAAAAATCTTATGGTGGGCATGAAGTATTCCTGTTCATTTTACTGATTACTTACAATTGTCCTATTTCTGAGGGTCATCTTCTGATGGGTGTGTTCTCTGCAATGTTCACAATTGAAGTTCCTGTTTGACCTGTTACATATTGAAAATCCTCAATGAACAGGATTATGGTTTTAATTTCCATAATAAGTATTGATTACTTTTATTTAAAAAAATCTAAACCAATTTATTGTAACATAATACTTAGGAAAATGTTTATGTTATATCAATGGAAAAAAAGGAATCATTATCTCCAGTTATCCTAAAATCACAAGTAAGCATTAATCATATAAATTCACAAACGTAAACCCATTAGCTTTTTGTGCTATTAAATCATAGTCATCGCTGTGCAATAAAGGAAATCAAGTACTAATCCACAGCTTTGTGGCAATAAAGTTACTACCCGAGTAAAAAGTGACAAGCCCAAATATAGAGGCAAAAATTAAAAAGTAACATTGAAAAAAAGTTCATCGTGAAAAAAGTCAGGGTATTAACTACAGATGATTCTTTTTAAAATTAAAGTTAAATTTAATTTTCGCTAGTAAAATTTAATCATATATAAATTAATGATTTTAAAAAAATGGAAAAAAGATTTTGAATATTCCTTTTCTGGTCATTCACTAGTTCGTCTAATTAAAACGAAGCAAAAATCATTTTATTTTCATCTTGAATCATTTAAAGCCATATATGGCGTATGTACAATGAAAATTATTAGACTAAAATTATAAGAACTTATTATTTATATCATTACTTTATATAAACATGATTAAGATAGAAATTTTCCGTAAATTACAAAATCTAAGTCAATTGCGTTATAAAGATATCAAAATTTAATTTGGATTCTCGGAATTTTCTCCGACTTGGAAGAAAATACAAAAGATTTAAATAACACATTACAGAGAAGATAAAATCGTATTATTAGATAAAACGAGGTGTTCTCCGTGCTCTGAATTGCATGAAAAGCTTTAATTCAAATGTATTAACTATATTTCTTTACTTAATTTTGTATTTTTCAAAAATATATTTTTTGATCAGTTATTTATATATGGCTTAAAAAAAGCTACATAATTGCATGACACTTATCATTGAGCTGATTGAGTGAATGTATATAATTTAATAATGAGATATCTGTGAGGCATATATGTACACGCAAATATTGCTATATCAAACATAGGAAAGGGGGGAATTCAAATTAGGAAATAAAAGATCGTTTGAAGTAAATCAGTCTTGTAATACTGCAAAATGGATGCAGTTGTGGAGATTTATGGATAATATGAGCATGTTGTCTGGAATATTTCCACATTAGGGAATTTAATAGCAAAAAAGAGTGAAAATACCGGTGGTGCTTTTCATGTATTACATGTGTATTTTAAAATTCCTAATAGCCCAAGGGGATTCCTCGGTGCAGAAAACCACTAGCCCCATCCTCAAAAATAGAAGCCCCGGGTGTAGCGCGATGCTAATTACACACCCATCATGTGAAATAGTTATAGTAGCCCTATATTAATTTCAGTATTGTTTTAAATTACTTAAGGATATCCGATCCTCAGCCAGGAAGGATAACTCCAAATATTAACATTTTATTTGAAATGCATCAAAATGAAGCTTGAAAACGAAATTTTTCATGCAACAATTTTCATTTTATTCATCTTTATAAGATTCAAAGTTTCTGGAAGTCTTGGAAAAGGTCTTATAAAAGTTGACTTTTATACCCTATAAAAGGGAAAAATTAATACCGTTTTAGAGAAATAAAATTTTCTTGAATCCAACCTTAGATACTAATGCTTATTAGTATAATATGATATAAAGAGTGATATGTGGTGTCTTGCAATGATAGCAAAAGCCTTTCACACTATGTATTATAGAATATATGGCGGAAATAGAAGACAAAAAATACCAAATAAGTATAAAAATCATGGCAATTTCTCTGAATGCCTGGATACCTATCGTTTTTTACCCTAAAATATATTTGTTGATCAATTTGCAATTAGAAATTGCATTGCTGATATTCCAATTCATTTTTCCTGCAAAAATATTGGAGATTTTACAATTTTCCAAATATATATTATGATTAACTTTAAGTTTTAAATTTAAAGAAATACTGTGGATAAATTTACATAACTTTGTGGATTCAGAGATACTTTTATGAGTACTTTTGAGTACTTAACTGCTAATTTTATAAACCTGAGGATCGGACTACCTTAAAACAAATGACAAAAACAATAATTTAAAAAAAAAATCAAAATAAAGCAGACAGTAAAAATCAGAGACAGAAAGAAGCACTGTTTCGACTGAAAGTTTTTCAGTAATACAATGAATCTCTTAAGTTACATATCAGATGAGATAAACTTACATACAATTATTTAGTTGTTGTCAATTATCCCATTTATCATCATCTCAGCTCACTTTGCGATTGTAATACTGTCTACATGAACCGATAAATTACAGCTGATTTATGAACACACGATTGTTAAAATTTTCATTTCCCTTTCCAATATACATTGTCAGAACATACTTAGTTGGTAATGATATAAAAATTAAATAATAAACACTTTCGATTTATTAAAGATTTATCTAACAATATACGATCATTTACGAAATACTTCTCGCCCTCAAGAGAGTTAAAAAGACAGAGAAAATTCAAAATACAAACAAGTGCAACTTAGGATTAATTGTTTCGATATATCTATTTTAATCTTGTGCACAATTGTTTTCAAAATTACATAAAAATCTATTTTCCTTAAACAAGAACCCAGCAATGGATAAATATTAATCGAATAAACTTACCTTTTCTCTTGTCAATCAGACAATCTTGTTGACATTAAGTGTTTCTTAGTCGCCATATTTATTTTCCATGAAAACAAACGTTGTTATGATCAGGATCAACGGAAGTTGATTTTCGGAACTCTCGAGAATTTAGAGTTCCGAATGTAAAACTGTTACAACAAAACACGGTGCGTCCGTGAAAGCAACTATTTTGGACACTTTTTTGGACAAATCGTCGTGTCCAAGTTTTGTTGGGTACTAACCTGCAAATACCCAATTAGGGTGTTTTAAGCATATTCAGCGACACTTCTTATTGGGTATACCCAATAAGCAAAAAGTACCCAATAAGTACAATCTTGGCATGAAAAATACCCAATAAATGCACTCTCGTAAACACGAATGCACGTCCCATTATTCAGACAAGGTTCATATATACAGGGGCTTATATCTATGTCATAAAAAAAAAATAAATAAGATTGCGATAAGGCATATTTATTTTTTATTCCATAACTTAAAAAAAAAGTTTACACATACCTGAAACTCTTATTTGAACACAACGAGAATCACTTGCTTTTCTACAAAAGATGTAACATATGAATATTTAAAAAAAGTAAGTAATGTCTTGTAAAATATATCATACAGAGTCAGATTCCTGTCAACAAAAATAATATAAATAATGACCCCACCCTCCCACCCCCACCCCCAAAAAAGAAAAACAACAAAAAACAAAAAAGGCCTGTGTGCATTTCTTTTTCATATTACCACATTCTAAACATTTGTGTGAAATGTCTCATTGTACATATACGTCAGACATTACCATTTATATGTTTAATTATTTCAGACCCCTTATATAATTATTATTATATTATATATGCATTGCACATTAGAGGACTACGTATCGTTTGCTGTTTGGACAAATTACCCATTATTATCTTCTGCTAAGGCGCATAGTATATGTGAACCAATCTGTAGTGCTGTTGGTGTCCATGTTGTGTTTATAAAGAAAACCCATGGTCGTCCTGGGTATGGCATGGGAGAAGTATACGTCATCCCAGCTGGTGAGGTAACATCAACTCTTGTTATTCTTTTAAAAAAAAGGTCGATAAAAATAATTTGCAGTTAAAAATATATTTGTGAAATCGGTTTTCTTATTGACAATAAAAATGAACAATGTTTAAAAGAACGTACGTTTGATTGCTAGCGATGTAAAATGAAATGTGTAACGTTTGTCCCGTCAAAACGTTAAAAATGGTGCCCTCTGGAGGAGTGTTATTGACAAAAACAGGTCGTTCCTCACAACCACCAGACAAACTAGCAGTCCTCACAAGAAACTGAAAAATTCACACCAACTTAATTAAGAACTGAAAAGCCTCCGAGTTTGAATTTGAAAAAAAATGTAAACATCTTGGTTTAATTTTTTTTTAAGTCTACCTGGAGATGAATTGCCGTCATTGGGTCAGATGGAGTATACGTCGTCCCACCAATAGTAATATTTGAGCGGGGAAAGTCTTCTACAGTTACAGCTACAGCATATGTACCATTCACAGTGTGATTTGATGGAAAGGATATCGTGCAAGTTTCCTATGAAAACATTAAAAATTCTATTCATAAAAATCAATATCAAGTAAGAATGAATTGCTTGATTTTGAAATAGAGTATTCACCCATTCTCAATATAAGGGCACAAATGCCACTCTGATTTTTTAAAAAATGAAGTTCAAGATAACAATTTTTCTATCAATTACCATTGAAAGAAAGTATGTGAAGATTTTGTTTCCAGATTTTTTTCATCAAATTTTAATACATGGAATAATGACAAGACGGTAAAGTAGAGGGTGATTTTATTCAGAAATGTAGCTTGAAATGTACGTTACTCTTTCTTCAATGTCCAAAAAAATATGTCAAAAAAAATGTACTCATTAAAATCACAATTGGAATATCTCATCTTAAAACCAGCACATCCTACTAACTCTGTCAGCAACATATTTTCTCGGCATACGAACGTGCGTTTGATTTTTCCTTTCAAAAAACAAAGGTTACTTTTGATCCAGATTTATAAAAACATTTTTTTAAATATATGCTTTAAATTCTTCTCTCTGTTTTGTTTAGAGCGATCAGTTTGGAATCTTTTTATTTTCTATAGATACTGGAACTTAACATGTACATGTAGTAAAATTCTATTTAGTAGTTACTGTCTTTTTTAACATATATCCATGTCGATTTAGAAAACTAGGTAAATGTAACGTACATTTCAAGATATATTTCTGTTTAATAAAAAGCTTAAATTCATCTAAAATTCATCGTTTTGTTTCAGTTTATTCCAAAAAAGATTCTCTATGTAATCGCATTGTGTTATATGTCACAATCACCACTATAAAGACACGATTGCCTCAGAATATGAGTAGGTAACGTTCATTTCAAGATTGTAAAAATATGTAAATTAGTAATAAGAAAATATTGAAAAAAAAAACAATTATTGACTTAAAATCATTTCAATGAAGCGTTTTAACGCAGTAATATAAGAAATCATAATGTAACAAACGAGGTTATTTGTCATCAACTACATGAATGTCACGTCACTTCGGTAACGTTCATTTCACATATTATTGGGGAGTCCCCTCCACCTCAGTTCATTACCCTTCTTTTATGCTGTTTCGCTGAAATTGATACCAGTCGTAGCCTAGTTACTTCTACCTGTGTGCAAGGGTACAGACAAAAAAAATAAGTTTCAGACGTATTTTGCTATGATCTAGCAAATGCTCGTGTTTGGCCATTGAAACTTAACATAAATCTATTCCGAATATATCCATCGACAGTGTTGTTAACAATTTCATTTAATATGTTGCAACTTCGTTTGTCAAAACACAAACATACGTGCTTTTCAGCAGATCTGGAAAAATATAACTCAAAATGCAATGTTTCAAACAAAACTGAGTATTGTGTGCCTTTCAGTATTTGAAATGTACGTGACCGTCTTGTGTTCTGGATTTATTTGTTTTGTTTCTTTTTCTTTTGTTTTGTTTTTTTTTCTACCAATTATAAGCCAATGCATACCTTGTTTGAAATTATCAACAACAATTAAATTAATATTGACGAAAAGTCGCATATTAAAAGTAAACAAACTGCAAAAAGGTTGCCAAAGATGAATTTTAGACACTTAGAAATAATTTTTCTAGCATGGGGTAACAGTCTACCACATTTACGAGGATAGGGGGTGCATTTAGATGGATTTATGTGGTCAGTTGTCAAATGGATTGTAACGATAATTTTGTTTCGCTCGTGTAAACGCAATTCATTGACTAAATAAAAAAAATGTCAGTCAGAAATCCGCAAAATGTACGTTACCATACGTAACGTACATTTCAAATATAGAAATCAATTCTATTCCACAAGCGTACGTTAGACACGCAATATATTGATACTATTTGAACTTGCATATCATGAGAAATCCATCATACAGGTTTCGTATTCAGAAATATATACCAGGTATCAAAATAATATTACATATAATTGACCATAATATATTTTTTTTCCTCAGCAGAAACGTTTCTTTTCGTTCATTTCGGGATTTAGCCGACCTCCAACCTTTGAAACTTTCCTTTGTGTACGCATTCGAATGTGTGAAAGTATGAGAATACATGAAAATTCGTGCAAGATTCACTTAATTCGAATTTCATGGTAACGTACATTTCAGTAACGTACATTTCAAATGATCACTTTTCATGTAAAAAATAATTTTTAATTGTGTTAAGCAAAACGTCTTTGCCAGTTTACAGGATACAAGGGGTTGCTTATTCAGAGTCATCTCATATTTTCTACTAAATATATATTCTTAATGGAAAAATGTAGGTAACGTACATTTCTTTCTTATCTCTACGATTGAAAATGTCTTTCATTCCGTAAACATATTTATAAAAGTTGCTCAAATTGTTCAATTTCATGTTACATTATCTAAGTAGGAGTAATTAATCCTTTGAAATTTCAAATTTAGCCCGTCAATAAATAAAGGAGAACAAAACTATCAGGTGTATAATCTTTGTGTTTGCTTGTAATGTGGTTGACATAGAATTAAGCGACAGGGACATTGCACAATAAAAATTATTTATTATCACAAAGAAAATGTATTTATTGTTATGAAAAAAAATATATATGATACAAGGTTTAACTAATCAGAAAATTTTTACTTGAGAATCAAAACTATATATTAAACAGAGGGGATTCACCATAGTATTTGCCTCGGCGACAGTAACGTACATTTCAAATAGGCTACTATATTTGAATTTGGAACTCCTTAAATACCCTTTCAGATCGATAATTATATGAATTCTTATTCATTGTTATATGACCATTTATAATGTTGATTTAAAAATTGCATCAGTGGTATTTCTTCTAAATGAAAATGAGGCGACATTATTTGAGCCCTTATATTGAGAATGGGTGTATTATTTTGGGATGAATTTTTTTAATACTCAATTATAATGATATGGTATCTATCAAATATTGATTTACTCTATCCAAGCTGGCGTAAGGGAGAGCGGAACAGACAGAGACACATTCTGACCCTGTGGACCAACGACATCTTAAAATATCACTATCAGTATCTGCTACTGGAATTTGTAAGGCAAGCCGACAACCATACTGTAGTCTGAAAAAGATTGAAACCATAACATTTTTATATTGAAGACATTTTCTACGACGTTTGATTTTACTGCTTTTGGTATTCATTAAACATTAAAATACATAGCGAGCTTATGCGTTCATCGACAGTTTTTTGTTTTACTTCTCTTAATGAAAGTGAACAAATTGTTCAGAGAAAAGGAGTGATTGCAAAAGTTTTACAGTAGCAATAACACCATACGTTGGTGAAATATCTTATCAGGTCACTTTAGACCCAGTTTTTATCACTTTGTATATCAAAAAAGATGACGAGTCTTACGTGTACATTGGTTTCCCTGTTGTGACAGGACTGGTGTTAGGTTGCTGGATATCATTCCTACTGGCCAAATTAACGACTGTACGAATTGACCAGGAACTACCAGACCCATAGTCCAAACTTATCCAGCAACAACTTGCAAATCTAAATAAATTAAAAGACAAACATTGAACCATTGAATTACAAAACCAAGCAGTTTTCCTTTTTTATGATGGCTAGATAAAAACAAACAAATAATTATTTTAATATAGCTTATTGACATAGAATAGCAGGATATAAGATATAACTTCAAAGATCCTTTCATATAATGGCATTATGGCAATCGTATTTGTGAAGAAAAGTAGTGTTCTCTATCATCTTACTCAACGACGAAAGGGCCTTCCCCGGGAAATGTATAGTCAAAAGTCCTCTCCCCTTGTTCCCAATCCTCAGCTACGCTTGCTCCTGTACATATATAGTTTACTGTACTCAAAGACTGGGAGGTCGAATTACAACCTGACGTACATCTCCAGAAGGTACTATTCATCCCGGTAACCAGGGAACCTATCAACGCTGGAGTGCAACCAGGTCCCGTACCATATCGCCATCCCAGCTTAAATGAGAACTGGACCTGCAAATTGTGTAGGAAAAGTACATTTTATGATTATAATTTACCTTCTACTTAAAAAACAAATTACACTGTACTAAAGTTCCCATAGTAGGATGGGTTGCTACTTATTACAAAAATGCTTCTTTTGCATATTGTTTGATTGAAAACTCATTATAATTTTGTAAACTATTGAGCACTAAACTATAAAAGTGAAGTTAAAATACAGATATAAAGGAATAGTGTTAAATATGTAAAATGAAATGTATGAAAAGAAAAAAAAATTGGGACATTTTTCCCGCTTTATTGTTAAATCAGTTTATGATTTCGGAATATACCACAACCTTACCCCATAACCGATTCCAGTAGGTTGCCAACTTATTGTGCCGCCTCTAAAATGACTAGCTTCAGACACTGTCACAATAACAAAGTTCAACAGAATGTGAAGTATGGTATTCATCCTTATTTTTTTAATTTCTTAATGCAGAAAATCTACTTTTATATATAGAAGGCAGTTAGAAAGCAACCAATAAAATAATTCATCATGCAGATGGATCCACTTCCTTATAACATTGATGATATATGAAAAACAATGGAAAGTTTCCAAATATAAATAGATATGTCAAGAAAAACTTCTTGGAGGTAGAAGGGGTATAATCTTATAACTGGATGTGTCAACTTTGATATAGTATTTCACATGTATAAATATTACACTCATGCAACTTTTACTGCATTCATAAGGAAGTTCTCACGCGATTATTCAAACTTAAATCCAGCCCAAGGATCATCTTCAGATTAAGGTGCCTATTTTTGCACCTTCCTTAAAGACTTAAATATACCTTGTAAAAGATTAAGGGATAACATGCTTAGTAATAATAATAGAGAAAAAGAAATAATTTTGTTTGTTAATTACATTTTCAAGTAAGTATGTTTATTTTCAGATACTGTGATAAATTATTTGTTGGACCTGCAACATGTTGTCCCATGTACAGAAACATAGTCTTCTTTATGTGCCAGAAATGAGAATATTGTCTATTATTTACTGAAAATTTATAGTTTGTACCTTTTTTTGTTATTGTTTTATCGTTGTTGAGCATAAATCAATTTATCTTTAGAATGCATCTATGTATTCGAGAGCACGAGAATGTTCAGATCATGCACAACAGTATACAGAAGTTAATTTCAAGCAAACAGTTCCACAATAATGGACTGTTCGCCGTATCATAAGCATTGTTTGTAAGGCTTGTTATTTTTTAAATTGTATTTTAGAGGTGCTTGTATTAAATTTTTCAAGTGGTAATCCAACTAAAACCCATTGCTCTCTTTTTAAGGAGGAAATGCATGAAAATTATATGTCCGTTTTATAAAATATTTCCGACAATCAAAATTAAATATCAATAAACACACTTTTACTGGGTTCTTAAAATTCATAGAAATTCTTACAAAGATAAAGGGTTCAAGGAAATGTTCTTCCAAGTATCCTTTACTCCTCATCAAAATATTTACTACAAGGAAGGAGAAACTTCAGAATTGGATTGTTGTACAACACTGTTTTACACCGGTATTTAAAACCATAGGCAATCAAAGGACAAAAACATGTATTTAAACATTTTTCTGATGAAAAAATTTCATTAAATTTTGTCGTTAGGAAAATTTGAGCTATCTTTCTTTATTTTGTTGCTTGGCAAAAAATTATCTCTGAACAATAGATACGATTTTTTTTTTAAAAATTCAAGATACATTTTATTGTTAAAAATATTTTCCTTTAAGATTTTGATATAAATTCTACTTTTAGTTTACCCTCATACAGAAATAATGGATTGAAATTTGATGGCGAGACAACTCCTTGAGAACGAGTTGAGACGTAGATAACAATCCTGAGGGCAAGACAGCCGTATTTCCAAGATGATTTCTCGCCTAGTCCAAAAGGGCTTTATCAGGGCTGACGCACTACTTGGTATGTGATATAAAGCAACTTTATCACAATTTAGTAGTTGCATTAAACACGAATCCTCTGGCAAATTAAATTGATGATTTAGAATGCAAGAACTCTTCTCCACCCAACTTGAGGTGCATTTGAGATGACCGAGTTGCAGGGCTGCTATAAGCTTAGATTTTGTGTACATAAGCCTTCTGAATTCGAAAGATATCAAATATCTCCCTGAGAATGTAGAGATTAGTAGAGAACAATTTCGACAAAAATAGTTCTTTTATTCTATAATTGAAGTGTAGAAACAATCGAAAATTTCATCTAGAAGACTGGGAGCTAGAAATACCGGATACTGTAAAACAACTTATTCGCGTGCGAGAAATATCCGCGAGTTCCGCGACCTACTCTAATTCTCGAATATCAATTGCCGCGAACCATTCATTTTCCTTAAGTATTTGTAGAGAACGTTTCCTCAGTCGCGAAAATTAATCGTCGCGGACTGATTTCAAATTTACCAATAGCGAATAATATTGGGTTTACAGTACACCTTGAATTTCGTTTCCTGGTTTCTAAAATCCATCAAAGCGGTACATAAGGCTTTTTAAAAGTTTATAATATATACTAAGGAAACATTCCGTATAAAGTAAATTATGGCTATTGATGTTTAACAAGAGGTTAAAAAGCCCTGGGCCTTGGGCCATAAAACTCAGAAGAGCTCACGTTTGATCTCCGTCTCACTTTTCCACTGTATATTCCTTTGGTAAAAGTGAGACTGAGATCAAAAGTGAGCGCGTCTAAGTTTTATGGCCCCAGGACTGGTCTTTAAAGACAGCCATACCAGCATTTCAGTAAACGAAATTCATTTCCATTTCTTAATCATTATGATTTGTGATCATATGTACGTTACTACCACCTTGTCCCCTTTCTCTCAGACTTTCTGAGAACATTCATAGGTTATCGGTTGTTTTTCGTGTTTTATGTATCAATTTTTATTGAGCAATTTGAGAAATAGCATCAGGGAACCATCTTTAAAAATCTTCAGCTACATTCAGAAACATATTACAAATGCCCAAAATTACTGAAATATATTACAGAGTGTCTCTTAACAGAGATAAATATGATTTAAATATACAGGGAAAAATAATTATGCTTGAAAACACTCATTGAGGACTGTCACTTAACTCGTTGCAGACTAGAAAACGTGCTGCTATGTTACAATTTTCACATCTCGGTGTGAACTAGTTTGCACTGATCTGCATTAAATTTATTCGTCATTTCATTCCATTGATAAAAATAAAAAATGCACTAGAGTTGTGACAAAAAAGATAGAACACAAATTTATTTTCTTCTCTTGCATTACTTGAATTAAGTGTGTTTATCGTCATTCAGTTTTGTCCCTCGCTTTGCTCGGCACTAAAGTTTATGGTGCTTTAGGAAAAGATACCAACATACATGTATACTTAATGACGTGTTATAATGAACACTTATATTTTCTTCTACGAATACGAATGTTCATTACAGATGACTGTTCATTCACAGGTCAAATCCAATCATATCCAAAAAATAAACGTAGCTTGTGACAAAACGTTAGTAAAGTTCTAGAACCAGATTTTTACTAAAGAAAATAATTTTGGGCCCCATGGTGAAAATATAATTTAAAAAGCCTTATTGCACCTTGTTGAATATTTACTGGACAATACCAATCATATTCCAACATATGAATACATATATGCTACTGTAAAAATGTTAGACGAATTGAAGAAGAAAAAAGTAGTTTTGGGGCCTTCATTATTTTCCCCAAAGGTTTATTAAACAGCAATATTGCACATCTATAAGACACCATCAATCATACTGCAAAACATGTTGCGAAACTGCATGCACAAAAATGGTAGAGAAATTGGGACAAATGCATATATAAGTAAGCAAATTTACTCCTGATCTCTCGAACGTCTATCTCTCGAACCAACATCTGGGTCCCGTACATACCGGTATATTTCATTGTTTTTTTTTAATCTGATGCAGCATGATGCCTCCAATATGTTTATAATGGCAAAGTTCATGTTTTGCTCTGGCAGACCCGGAATAAGTGTCAGATCAAAAAGTTTAATAATAGTTTAATAAGAGGTGCACAATGGCACTATGTTACAAAGATTCTGTGAAAGTCTTATTAAATTTCATTCTCTCAATTTCAGTGGTATGAGAGGAGTTGCGCATAAGAGATGGGTACCCCAAAGCGTAACAGACGGACGGACGCACAGCCATACGGACATCCCGATCACTATGTATCAGCTCCCACTTTTCAAGCAAGCGGGTATATTAACTGAAATTACATTTCATAATGCGCTATATCTTCAGTGGTAGATAAACTGATATTGCTAAAGCGTAAAAAAAAGCCGAAGGGAAAGGGAAATTATGTTTAAAAAAGATAATTATCAGGTAAAAAAAACTCCACTCTATTGTTATTGCAATTTTTTTTTATCCAACTCCTTGTTTTCTATCCCCCCAAAAGACTCATGAATAGAATACACACATTCTGATTAAAATGCAAATGAAAATATCTACAATACAAATAGAGAAGGATCTGATTTCAATATTAAGAAATAATACACCGACTAAAACAGCTTTATATTTAAGGATGGTAAACAAATTAATGTGCTATGATACAATAATATACAGAAAATAGTTTAGATTATCCCTTATCATTGTTAATCAAAAATTATTTTTGCTTTTAAGGCTTTGAGCCATTTATATATAATTATATATAATATCAGTCACAGTATTGATACAAATAAAAGTAGCTAAAGATTTCATGTAAAAAAAAAAAAAATAAAAAAAATAAAAAAAATAAAAAGAAATATTGATTTTTAAAATACAGTTTCTGAGGCCTTTGTCCTAATCATTATGTCTCATTTTAAAAAGTTTTTGAATCTTAAACTAAACAATTTACAAACTGAACTAGGTTGTTTCAGATTTTGGACCGACTTTGGCTGGTAGCTGTAAAAAAATAAATAAAAAAAAATTGTGTTAAAATTATGACAATTTAAATACATTTATATTTGAAAGTCAATACTTACACAAGCTTTAGCTGAGAGTCAGGTTTTCGAACATCTAAATAGTTAGATAGCCTAAAATCAAACAAATGAACTCATCTAAACCAAGAGAACTCAAAGATAGTTTCAAGTAATGAGAGAGAGAGAGAGAGAGAGAGAGAGAGAGAGAGGTATTTACCAGGAATGGTCAACTTCTTTGTATTTCTTCTTGTTTTTGTAGATGATGAATATAGTGATTCCAGCGATAAGGGCTAGTGTTGTTACTATTGCGGTCAATTTAAATTCATTGAGTTTACAAACCCAATCATTTAGCCCATCAATGCAATCAAAGAGGAATGTACATGGATCTATTTCACATTCGTCGATGTCTGTCAAAGTACACATACGTTACTATGTGACAGTGAGTATACATTTGTAAAGCATCTGAAGATTGTTAATGAAAGCTCTTATGTTGTACGTTGTTTCCTTCCTGTTTTAAATTTAACTATGTTCATTAATACTACTATACCGACCACTGTGAAATCACGAAGAAGACACAATTCAGAGATAAACATTCTTAAAACTATACCCTGTAAAACCAGTTATAGCAGATTTCAAATACCTGTTTGACATATCCCGCCTGTGTACCCAGCAATACAGCTACACGTGAAGTTTTGAGTCATTCCTTGTGGGATGCACGTCCCATTATTTAGACAAGGTTAGTATGAACAGGGATTCATATCTGTATCATGAATAGAAAACATATACTGTCAATTTGCTTATGGTATTTTAGGTATACTTGTTTCCATTTTCAAACGGTTATTTTCTCAAAGGATAAAACTTACCACCTTTAACTTTTATTTCAACACACGAGAATCACTCGCTTTTCTACAAAAAGCATTTAGTTTTAATGCAATAAACCAGTGAAGAAATAGTTAAGAAAGAGACTGCCTTTTTGTCAGCGGACTTACCCATTATTATCTTCTGCTAAGGCACATAGAATATGTGAACCGATCTGTAGTGCTGTTGGTGTCCATGTTGTGTTAATAAAGAAAACCCCTGGTCGTCCTGGGTATGACATGGGAGAAGTATACGTCATCCCGGCTGGTGACGTAACATCAACTCTTGTTATTCTATCGACACATAAAAATGACTTCAGTTACATAATGTGCAGTAGAAAATATTATTTTAAGTATACGTTGGTAAACTTTTCCCGAGTACCATGAGATTTGGTGCCAAGCCAAGCGAGGGACCAAATCGAATGGCAAGGGAAAAGTTTAACAACATACTTAGTACATGCTTCACGTGAGAATATAAGCCCTTTTTGACTCTGTCTATTTAATTACAAATATTTGTGTGTTTTTATTATTCAATCAAGATAACGACAGTTTGACCCTGGCTATTGCCATTTTGTACAGGCCCAGATGTGATAATTATACCCTCGAGGTAATATCTACCTGTCAGGTGAAGGTCTACGGTGAGTAGTTTTCAAACAAAATACAGGTTCATTTCTATAGATTCTAAAATCTCTGTAAGACGATAGTCATATCATTTTGATGGATTTAAGTCAGGAGCATTTTATTTTTGTGGACATTATTAAACATTTGTTTTTGGTGGTAAAATTGATAAATTTCTCCCGAAAGCAAAGAATTCCATAGAAAACGAAAAGCAGGAAAAGAAAGGTTTGCAACAAGATAACATGTACACTATTTGAGCAATATAGGAAGGTTCCAATGTATTTGAACTTCTTAAAAAAGATCATACTTATACTTTTTGCTGTTTCCTAATCCGTCCATTTCTGTTTAATTGGAATCAAAGAATAAATTAAATAGTAAGTAAACATTTATTGTTCTCACTTCTCAATGCGATAATTCTGATTAAAGTACCAAAGTAAATGGAAAATCCTAAATGTTCAATCAATTACATGACATTTCTTAAATTTCTCTTTTACATTTTAATTAAATTTTTCCATGTTTTAATTTTGGCTAAAGTTGAATAATTCAGGAAGAAAGACAGGGGAAGAGAAAGAGATTTAAGCTTCTTCTTCCAGTCTGTGTACTAATTTATGTAAATTTGTAGATTTTTTGACTCAATGTAGCACATCAGGTCCATTATTCATTGTCTGGTGACCTTGCTCTGTGTCCATGATAGTAATTACCTATCATTGGTAATGATTTTCTCAATAATTATGCACACAATGGCAGAGTCGCCCAACCATGAAGCTTGGGCTTGGGGTGTACCAAGTGATTTGGTAGCAGCAAAAATCCTTTGTTCGAGGTGTGAAAC